>NW_026946376.1:791968-884594 GCF_033847375.1 Trichoderma aggressivum f. europaeum
AGCCTCATTCTTTTTTTTTCCCACCTCACCAATTATAGCCCAACCCCCCCCCCCCCCCCCCCCCATCTGTCTATCCAGAGGAAGGACATCATCATATAATATCAAATAGCAAAACCCAAAAAAAAAAAAATTCACCTGCCTATTTCTCAACAGATGAGTTCTATCGCTGTGCTCGTTTCGTTTCGTGCCAGTTAGACAGTTTCCCATGTAATAAAAAGATTCGCCCAACGTTTGGTTTGGTTTAAAAAAAACAGGACGCCGTGTGCTCCATGCCGCACAAATTTATTCAATCAGAAAAAGGTGGTGTAATTGTAAAATGTTCGACGAAGAATGGATTCCGAAAAGGACAAAAGGATATTTAGGCCTTTACTGAGTACTCGCGCTTGAACATGTCGTCGACCTTTTCCAGGTAGTAGGTGCCGGGGGCGATGGTGGAGGCATCGCCCTTGGGGGTGTAGTTCTTCTGGAGGTGAGCCTGCTTTCGGAGGTTGCACATCTAAACGAGTCGAGTTAGCATACTCGGTCGGGAAATAATTGGTCTGCAGTCAAGTCAAAACATACCTCATCATAAGTCTCAGGAGGGACGGCGCGGCGGGCCTCCAGACGGGCGGGAATGTCCAGAGTCTTGCCAATGGTCTCGACGCTGCCGACGATGCGGAGAGACAAGAAAGTGGCGGCGAGACCAGAGCCGTAGCTGAAAAGACCAACTCGCTTGTTCTCGAGAGCCTTGCTGTCGGCAAAGGACAGCAAGCTGGCGAGCCCACCCCAGACACTGGCGCAGTACATGTTGCCGCACAGAGTGGCCACCTGGATGGCGGGGTTGACGCGCTCCTGGTAGCGCTTCTTGGTGAGGGTCATGAAGGTCTTCTCGAGAGCCTTGTCGGTCAGGGACTTCTCGTAGTCCATGTCACGCAGCTCAGGGGCGACCTCGGCAAAGGCAGCGGCATCGGCATTGCCCAGGAAGTCGTGGTACAGCAGTCTGGCGTACGACTTCTGGACCAGCTTGCAGGTGGGGGCGTGGAAGGCAAGGTAGTCGAAGCGGTCCAGGGGCGTCTTGGACTCGTCGACGCCGTTGGCGGTGCCGTTGGCCAGCTTGGCCTCCTTCTTGCAGTAGTCACGGTAGGCGGCGTCGAGGGCCTTGGTGTAGCAAGTGAGGGAGAAGTGGCCGTCGACGACGGGGTACTCGCTGGTCAGGTCGGGCTTGTAGAAGTCGTAGGCGTGCTGCATGTAGCTGCCACGCAGACCGGGCTCGACAACAATAGGAGCGTTAGGGCCAACGAGAATGGCGACGGCACCAGCGCCACCGGTGGGGCGGGCAGCACCCTTTGCGTAGAGGGCAATGTCACCGGCAACGACAATGGCATCGCGGCCGTCCCAGGCGGAGGACTCGACCCAGTTGACGCTGTTGAGGAAGGCGTTGGTGCCGCCGTAGCAGGCGTTGATGGTGTCGACGCCCTCAATGTTGGTGTTGTCGCCAAACAGCTGCATCAGGACCGACTTGACCGACTTGGACTTGTCGAGGATGGTCTCAGTGCCAACCTCGAGGCGGCCGATGGAGTTGACGTCGACGTTGTAGTTCTTGAGCAGTCTTGAGGTGACGGTGAGGGCCATTGAGTAGATATCTGGGGCACGAGTCTCGAGTCAGTCCCAAAAGTTCAGGAGAAGAGAGGGCATCTCAAAGCTTACCCTCACGGTCGTCGCAAAAGGCCATCTTGGTCTGGCCTAGACCAATGGTGTACTTGCCAGCGGCAACGCCATCGAACTTTTCGAGCTCGACCTGGTCGACATACTGTTTGGCAGACTCATTGTCAGCGACTCTTGTATTATTGAGGGGGGGAGTTGTCTCGTGAGATGTGGAATGGAGGGGCAATTTTGGGGGGGAAACCAACCTGGCTGGGGAAGTAAATCTCAATGGCCTTGATGCCAATGTTCTGAGGACGAGCGGCCATCTTGCAAGTGGACTGTAAAAGTGCAATTGAGCTTGAACTTTGGGGTATCTGTGAGGTGAAAGGAGAGAATGGGCGAGAGGAAAGTGAAGCTCGTGAGGGAATGAATGTCGACTTGGCGGATGGGGAACGTGGCGGCGTGCTTGGGCATTTAAATGTTTTCACCGCCCTTTGTGGCAGGCGGTGCGCATCGCTGCAGCGCCTGAGCTGCAGCACAAACAGGGGACTTGCAGCGGCTTCTGCCAGGGGTCGCGCCACGGTGGGTTTAGTGGGTTTAGCTGCGTGGACTACCGCCAGAAAGATGGTGGGGAGGGGCCGTTTCTCTGTCTGTCTCTGGTTTGGCGGCCAGCCGTGAAATTGGGCAGAAAAAAAAAGAAGAAAACAAATCGCGACTACGAGTACGGAGTACGGCAGAGGTACGAATACCTTTGCGCCTGGGCATCCAGATACGAGAGCGCAAGTACTCGTACCTCTACAGACACACTCACATCACGCACACACATGCGAGTTATAATGAATGGATGGATGGCTTCACATCCCTGCTTCTAATTGTTTATCTCTCCACGCATCCTTTGATCTTTATCTCTCTCTTCTCCCGTCAACCAAAGAAATGTCTGTTGGGGGGCGGACACAGGTACGGAGTACACGTTACTAGATCCAATCTAACCAGCACTCTTACTCGCACCAGAGATTACACGTCTTGTTGCTACCGTGTCTCCTTTTTTTCCCTTTTTTTTTTGCTTCTTCTTCCTTCTCTCCGTTGCACCGCTCCATATTTCATTCGCATTAGCCTAACCGTTAGACCGGCTCTTGTCTCGTCAGAATCGGGGCCTTGGATGCCAGAAGCTGTTGGGTTAGTCCAGAGCCTCTGCTGTACTCGTACTGACTTGTACTATCAATACTATTCCCATCCCTCGATTGCAGAATCTCACCATCAGCACGCTGTGTTGTCAAATGCCCCACTGCATGTGGCCTAGGCTTCTTTTTTATCGCTCGTTGCCCTCCAGAGATCAGTGATGCTTCTTCAGCGCGCCAATCCTGCGCCAGTTGGGCTCCACCGCCATCGAGAGACTACTGTCCTCTTGGCCAGCCCGGTGGAATCTCACCTTCGCCCATCTAGATAGTAGCCGTACCGTACCCGGCTGTGTGTTATGTACAGTAGATCCTACACACAAGTAAAGTGAAGCATCAAAAAGCATCATAGCGTGTCAACTCTCATGCTACTCGTGCGACTCTCGGTATTGCAGGATGAATGGTTGGATGAATCCAGAGCCTTACGAGGACTCATAACGACGCATCCCCTCGTGGCGAACAGCGAGGCTCAAGCTGATCGCAAGGCTATTTGCCGTGCTCTCCTCCCCCCTGCCGTCAGCCTCTGCCCTCCAAGACGCATCATTGACCGTGCTCCCTGGCCGTGCACAGCTGAATTCCTGGCTGGCTCAACGGCCGTTTCCTGTTTCTGCACTGATTAAGTCTTTTCCGAAAGCTGCCTTTTACCGGGACACAGCTTCTCCTCCGTATGGTGACATCTGTGCCCCGCCCCCGTGTCCCAATGCTTCTGCAGTGATACCCCTCCATGCAATTTACCTGTATTGTGCGTGCAACCTTGGAAATACACATACGTACTCTGTCTGTTTAGGGATTGTTCATTCATCATCATCTCGTATCATACATATCTAAACACTGAGCTATGGAATCGCCATTACCGATCAACCAATGTCCAGCCTCATCAAGCAGCAACAAACATGAAGAAAACAAGCTTGAAGCTTGGACCTACAGAGTGTGTACCTGTTTCGGTATTCCCGCGATGCCGCTCGGATTCCGGGCCGGCCCCACTTCCGGGCGGCACCAGATTCGGACGCAAGCGAGAACACGGCGTTTTAGCTGTCTGTCTGAATCAACCCCCAGATCAAGTACCAGGTACGAAGCAGTCTATAGCAAAACACAAAGGAAAAGCCACTTTCACCTGGTAGTTCTACCTATGAGATAACCGCCATGATGTGTCGCATTTTATCAGATTGGCATCACATTCAATCGATGCCGTGCCGCATGAAACATTGGGAAATTGAAGACAGGTAGCCAACCACAAAAAAAAAAAAAAGGTGCGAATACGAATACCTTCCCGTAAAATATCTAAAACAGGTAAAAACCGCAAAGGACAAAGTACGTACCTACTTTTGGACTAGCAGCCCGAAATACGAATACGCCCCCGATTTAATTGCGGTAATTACACACTTTGCCAGTTCGCCCCCACACCGCCTTGTTCGTCCATTGGCTGAGCGTGCGGCAGATCTGCTTTTCGCATTTGATGGGTTTCCGGCCGTACTCGCAACCGATTCTGTATGAACTTGCATATCGATAAAATCAGAAAGGCCAGCCTCCGACTTACGCTGCATCTGATATCGCATTTACGAATCCTCCTCGGATTTTGCCGTCTTAGGCGCATCGAGTTTTTCTCGTATTACAATCACATATCAAAATGTAACTTTTGCGTTCTCTATTCTCAATCCTTTTTCTCTTTCCCATTAAAATTGAGGCTTGATTGGTACGAAGCTCAACGTGAAACTTCGCACGTTTCGGCCCGAGTTTTGATAGCAACCACACGTGGGCTATCAAAAGATCAAACGAAGCTAGGTACTATACTTCCTGAGAAAGCTGCGATGGGTACTAAGTAGACAATACACGTAGTTGTATATGCACACACAACACGTTCATACCGTCCGCGGCTCGCGCGAAGAACAGAAGTCACTACTTACAAGGATTCAATACTCACAATAAACAAATTACTCCAATAGAGTTTGATGCTCGCGGCGGTTGTTTGTCAATGACTTCCAATGACACGGTCGTATAGTCAACGTAGATAGCCATGAAGCGAAAGAGCAGTCTCGATCTTTAAAAAACGTTCAAGATACCTTCACGTGTCGCAGGGTTTCTGGTAATGCTTGACTTTCTCCCCGGTTTGTCATGTCCAAGGGATGTTCGGAATCGGGCTACAAAGCCAAGGGTACTGAAGCAAGTCTATACTCAACTGCCTCTGTCAACAAGAGGTCGCCCAATTCGACTTCTTCCAGTTCACGTTGGGACGAGTATATTTTAGCATTGATGGTCCGTAATACAACTTCCATTTTGGCCATGTTATTTCCTGAGCAATTACCCAAAGAGATACGATCCAGCATGAAAGACGCCCAGAAGCTACAGAACGAAATATGACTCCATCAGAGATTCTGGGGCAATCTACGTAATATGCTACGAGAATACTCTGGATAGAAATGGAATTCAGAGGGAGATTTCGGCAGGATCTCCAATTATTGAAAAGACTTGAACTTTGGAAGGCGGCAGGTACTGTCTCAGAGAGCCCGGTAAAGGGAAGACCATGTATCAATCTGCGCAGTGTTCATCTTACAATTTGCATTTGAAATTTAGAATTAAACTTCTCTTCTATAGGATGAAACATTAGTTGATTCATACAAATATGAAACAAAATTTGCCAAATAAAAACAACACAAGATTATTCTAGTTGGCACATGAACATAAAATGTCCCTTATAGATTGACCATCGCTTGCTTCAGTGTATTACACCGATTTCATGATTTAGGCTTCGTAATTATAGTGAAAATTAAAGAATTCAACGCTCAAAACAAGTGACGCGTCTCATTGATCTCATACGCCTTCTCAACTTGCCTCATCATTTATTGAAAGCTAGGATTATTCGCTACAGAGATAGGCTTTTGATACAAGAAAAGGATCCCGTTGGCCTAGATACATGGAAAAAAAAGACAAAGTATTCATCCCAAAATGACCATTGGCTGTGCCGGCCGCTTCGTCCCTGGGGAATTGCGGTCGTGGTCCTTGTACCGGCCTGCGGAAGCTAGGGCTCATGTACTTAGCTGTTAGTGTCAGGTGTTATGTCCAGAGGTAGCGTTGGTTGACTCAAGTTTAGAGCTGTGTTCCTTCGCCGTCGAAAAATTACATATACTTACTATATATGTATAGGCTTGTGACAAGCTGACAAGCTGAAGGTGCAAAACTCTCTGTGTATTACTATGCTGATTAGTCTATGAAAGAAGCAAAGGCTAGCTGCAAACAACAGCACACATAAAGTGGGCTTGATCAAGGAAAGTGATCACACAGATCCTCGTGACAACTCAACAGTTTGCTCGAATGTACCTCTCTAGTCCCCCGGTATGTTTACTTAACCCATCATGGAGCAGTTCATAAAGGCGAAAGCATTGTTTGTCAATGATTTCTATAATATGCCCTGTATCCGGAGCGTTGAAAAAGGCCTGAATGGTTACTTTCTTCAACCGGCCGTCTGCATGAGCCTGTTCTCCGGAAAGGAGTTGCTTCTCTCGAAAGTGTTGAAAACAGGGGCACCGACTTAGTAGAAGTCTTGGTGCTTGATTGAACAGGGGTCAGTCCAGCCACCGGGCATAAGTAGGAGATCTCACCCAGCAAGCTTCAGTGATAGACCAAGGCCACTTGACATACATGTCATCAGGAAGGAACTATTTGAGCGCTGATTTTGTGCCCACTGAAGCGAGTCAACATGCATTTTCTGGTGTATATATGTGTATAAATGTATCAATAGAAGGATAGGGAGTAGACATACTGTATCTATATAGCCAAAATCTTCTATAAGACTTCGATATATTTCATCAACTCGACGCCCGATCCAAAAGACTGGAGTTGACTTGAGAGCGTCATGGGTCAGCTGAAGCTTTGAAGCAATCCGCAACACAAGGCACCGGCGTTCTGAGTCCAAGCTTTTATCGTTGCCAATCTCGATAAGAGCTCTGGAGATGGTGATTGCTGACTGCACAAAGCAATCGCGTCTTTCCGGGCGCTCGTCTCCATTTTGTCTCTACCCATGAAAGCAAAAACAAAGGGATTCTTTGTTTCCCGGATATTGCAGGATACATCTACCCCGCTTGATTATTGTACCTTGATGATGAAAGAAACGATGACAGACAAAATGTGAACAAAGGTATAACCCCAGCCATTGTTCTCACCCTCCTTCCCCTACACGCAGATAAGTATAAAAAGGCCTGGATGCTGAATATCATCCAACTTTGATGAACACATCTCAATCGCCTTCTTCAACTCAGCCTTATAAACCATTCCGACGTTTTCTTCTTCTACTTCTTCTTCTTCCTTTTGACAATACGTTTTCATCCACGTTTGACATCAAAGACATATACAACCTCGTTCTTGATCAATCAGAGCATATCAGTTCTCACCATGTCCAACTCTCAGCCCGTTTCTGATCTTTCGCAGCAATGCTCGGATAACTCTCCTCCGGCTAAAGAGCAAGGATATCCAGAGGCGGCCCAGATCCTAACAGAATTGCCGGAAAAGCATGAGTCCATGCCAGGTCGTCGTGTACAGGAAACTGTCAAAATCGAAGATGGCGCCGCAGCAGTAGAGATTATCATTCAGGGCAGCGGCTTGCGTGCTTTTGTTGACCCCCTATTGGAGCCTCTCTGTTTCGACCTCGTGGGCACTTTGCCGCAAATGGTTCCAACTTTCAGAGTCGCTTATAGCCATGACGGAAAATATATTGCGACTGGCGATGACATGGGAAACGCCTATGTTTTTGATGCTGCCAACAAACGGATCGTGCTCCAAAAGGGCGTGGAGGTAAAGGAACTTGTATCCTCTCCCGTTTGTTTCAGCCCCGATGGGCAATCTTTCATGTTTGCGTCCGGTGGACTCGTCCAGGTAAGCAAGTCCGTCGATCCGATCACCAGTTATGAAGTACTGACGCAGCATCAACAATGGAGGTGTGTGACATTGCAACAAAAACCGTTCGACGCCTTTTCGATCACAAATCGGGCGCGTCTGCACTCGATGTCTCAAAGGATGGCCGTTGGCTCGCATCCGGCGATTTCTGTGGCACGGTTCACATTTGGGACTTGGAACAAAGAGTCGAAAGTGTTGGAAACAAAAAGGTTGAAGCCCAGGGGACTATTGCGGCTGATCTTCCAAAAGAACCCAAGGAATTCACCGAAGGCAACGCCTATATATTCGACGTCAAGATATCTCAAGACAGCTGTTTTGTGGCCGCAGTTGGCGACGATGACTATGCTCATGTATGGAACTTGAAGACGGGGGAGCTTGTTGCAAAGTTCTACCATGGGAAAAGAGTCAGGTCAGTAGCTCTCTCTTCAGACGGTAAATTCCTAGTTACTGGAGGAGATTCCGACTTCAAAGTATGGAATCGAGACACTGGCGCGTGTCGTTCATACCATGAAGCTCTTGGATCTGGGTTGACTGCATTGTCAATGACGCCGGACGACCGGTGGATTGTAACCGCCTCCAACCGCGGGTTGATCCGGTTTTGGGATCTAGCAACGGGGAAGAGTCACTGCATAGTCGATGCACACAAGAAAATCATCTACTCGATAGCGTTCAAACCGGGAGGCGGTTCTTTCGTGACAGTTTCCAAGGACAAGACGGTGCGTGTGTGGTCATACGGCTCGCGTAGGACATAGGTAGAGTGGAGGAGTACTACTAGCTATATGCACTATATGTGTAGTAGTGGCGTATCTGCTCAAAGATAACAGAGGGGGACTGCTTCTCTTGATGGCTATGATAAACTGCAAGGATGGATTCAAATTTTGCCATATTAATAAAAGGGTTCACTGGAATAAATGAATTACCAAACAAATGAAGAAAAAAGGCAATCTCAAAGTGAATCTCAAAGTAAAGTCGACGTAAAATGTAATATATACCTAGTATATATATAATATATACACATACAAAGCTCAGTTGATAACACGTTGGTACCCGAGGTGGAAGATTCCGGCCATGAAGGAAAGCAACATGGAAGTCGCTCCGTGCGGTATTTTCGCGGGGGCGGTACATCGGTACATGCGAAGGAGCTGGGCACCCGGGCTCCGATTATTTCCCTCGCTGGTTCCCGTTTCCCCGGCATTTGTTGAGCCGGTGAGCTACATGTATCCTTGCTCTTATTTTTTCTCGCCGTGTTCTTTTCTTCTTCTTTTTTCTTCTTCTTGATACAACAGCTGTCTTCTATTCTAATAACAAACAGTGGAATACTGCGATTGGCCTGTACAGTGCACGATTTGCGCCGTCCAATTCGACCCAATTGACCGACTATCCTCGCCTCTTCTTTTATTTTTGTATACGGCAAATCGACACCAAAAAACAAAAAATGCTTCGGAGAGCGTCGGCAAGAGCTGCGTCGGGTGCGATCGCCGGGTCTCGCCTGTGGCAGAAAAGCGCCTCCCCTCTCTCTCACAGCCTCACCCCGCAGAGCATCAACTCCAACATCACCTTCAGCCTCTGCCAAAAATCGATCCCCGCCAGCCTCAGAGCCCTTCACGCCACCAGAGTCACCATGGCCGACAAGCGAGTCGAGAGCGATGCCTTTGGCGAGATTGAAGTGCCCGCCGACAAGTACTGGGGCGCCCAGACGCAGCGGTCGCTGGGCAACTTCAAGATCAACCAGCCGCAGGACCGCATGCCGCCGCCGGTGATTACGGCCTTTGGCATTCTCAAGGGCGCCGCGGCCACGGTCAACATGCGCTACGGACTGGGTACGTGTGCACAGGAATAGCTTCGGGAGTTGGAGGAAACAAAACAAAAAAAAAACACAACAAAGGCAGAATGCTAATGACAGCTCTTCTTCACGCCCGACAGACCCCAAGATTGGCGAGGCCATCCAGCAGGCCGCCAAAGAGGTCGCCGACGGCAAGCTGCTCGACCACTTCCCCCTCGTCGTCTGGCAGACCGGCTCCGGCACCCAGTCCAACATGAACGCAAACGAAGTCATCTCCAACCGCGCCATTGAGATACTCGGCGGCACCATGGGCTCCAAGAAGCCCGTCCACCCCAACGACCACGTCAACCGCAGCGCCTCGTCCAACGACACCTTCCCCACCGTCATGCACATTGCCGCCGTCCTCGAGCTGGAGCGCGACCTGCTGCCCGCCCTGCACAGCCTCCGAGCTGCTCTGCAGGCCAAGGTCGACGAGTTCGAGGCCAAGAAGATTATCAAGATTGGACGCACCCACTTGCAGGATGCCACTCCCCTGACCCTGGCCCAGGAGTTCTCCGGCTACGTTGCCCAGCTCGACTTTGGCATCAAGCGTGTCGAGAGCTCTCTGCCCGACCTGAAGCTGCTGGCCCAGGGCGGCACCGCCGTCGGCACCGGCATCAACACCTTTGAGGGCTTCGCCGAGGGCATCGCCGAGGAGGTCAGCAAGATGACCGGCATCACCTTCCAGACTGCTCCCAACAAGTTTGAGGCCCTGGCTGCCCACGACGCCGTCGTCCAGGCTCACGGAAGCCTCAACACCCTGGCCGCCTCTCTCACCAAGATTGCCCAGGACATCCGATACCTGGGCAGCGGTCCCCGATGCGGTCTCGGCGAGCTGGTCCTGCCCGAGAACGAGCCCGGCAGCAGCATCATGCCCGGAAAGGTCAACCCCACGCAGTGCGAGGCGCTCACCATGGTCTGCGCTCAGGTCATGGGCAACAACGTCGCCACGACCATTGGCGGCATGAACGGCCAGTTTGAGCTCAACGTGTACAAGCCGTTGATTATCCGCAACCTGCTGCACAGCTCGCGCATCCTTGCCGACGGAATGCGGTCGTTTGAGGAGAATCTCGTTGCCGGGCTGCAGGCCAACGAGGAGAAGATTGCCAGCATCATGAAGGAGTCGTAAGTCTCTTTGTTACTCTTGATACCTCTCAGATTGCATAGGTAGCTAACTTTGGTCATAGTCTCATGCTGGTCACCTGCCTCAACCCCAAGATTGGCTACGACATGGCCAGCAAGGTGGCCAAGAACGCGCACAAAAAGGGCCTGACGCTGAAGCAGAGCGCCATGGAGCTGCAGGCGCTGACTGAGCAGGAGTTTGATGACCTCGTTAAGCCCGAGCTCATGGTTGGACCCAAGAAGGTGTAAAAGCAATCCGGCATAGACAGTGTATCATTAATAGTGTATAAAGCATCACGGCATAGCTTGTATCAATAATCAAAATAAACAATACCAACCAAAAATATTTGACCATTTCCGTGTATTAATCTATTCTGTTCATTGCACACCACATGTACAAACAAAGAAGAAGCAATTACACACTGCTTGACCGACGACTCTGTATAGGTACTCGTAAGTCCAAATGCTCACCCATTTCCATTTGAGGCAATTCGGCGACCCACTTTATCGTCGTCACTGTCTTTTCAGCAAATGCACCGCTGTGGTGCAGCTGCACGTGACCAAACGGAAAATTTGCTTATCCACTAGCCCGATCGATAAGCTCTTCACCCATGGCTATCGCCAACTTTTTTTTTTTCTTCCTCCTCCGAGGAAGCGCATCTTCGTTCCATCACTCATCCAACTTTTTTTTTTCTCCAAACCTCCCTCAAAACACACATCCGGCCGTGAGCCTTGTTCGGGCGAGCCCCCCCTTTTTTATCCCTACACCGTGAAAAATGTCAAACGCCAATGAAGCAGGTAAGCTATACGCTCTTTTTTCTCCCTCTCAATGGCTTTGGGGCTAACGGGTTGGTTTCTCTTTTTTTTTTGCAGCTTGGCCCTTGGCCGATGCGGCCTTGACCCAGGAGATTCTGGATCTCCTCCAGTCGGCCATGCACATCCGTCAGGCTAAGAAGGGTGCCAACGAAGGTATGTTTTGGTTCCCTCGACAATTCTGGCTTCTTTCAATTCGAGGTTGCAATGATGGCTGACTGTTTCAACTTGTAGTCACCAAGGCTATCAACCGTGGAACCTGCGAGCTTGCCGTCCTTGCCGCCGACACCGAGCCCCTGGCCATCATCCTGCACATCCCCCTCATCTGCGAAGACAAGGGCGTCCCGTACGTCTACGTCCCCAGCAAGACTCTGCTGGGCCGTGCGTGCGGTGTGAGCCGTGCCGTGATTGCCGCCAGCATCAGCTCCAACGAGCTGTCTGAGCTGTCTGGCCAGATCAAGGCTCTGCAGCAAAAGGTCGAGAGACTGGCCATTTAAAGCTGGGATATGCTGGCGAGTCTTTTTTTCGGCGCTGGATTGAGGCTCGGAGCGGTTGCGTGGTTGGAATACCTAGGTAGCCATGGCTGTGCATCTGGCTTTTGTTTTTACACGTTTAGTTACGATGTAAATGTCGGTGCAACGATCTTAGATGAGCAGGGCCAATTGACATTTTCTTCACCTGGGATAGAATTCCCTGTGTGTTGAGCTGAGCAGCTTTGACTGGTTTTTCTCTTGACATGTGATTTGATGATGACGATGATGATGATGATGTGCGTATCAAAGCTCTCCCGACTCCTTACCTAACGACACAGCACTCGTACTCGTCTCTAGGCATGATGAGGACATTTAAAAAGCCATCGAGTCCAAACCCAGCCTAGACCGATCAGTCATCACTCAGAACTTGTGAAGCCAACGGACCAAAAAAAAAAAAAAAAAAAAAAAAAAAAAAAAAAAAAAACCAGGCAGGGATTCATGTGTAAGACGCTAGAATTTTCCGTAAATTGGCGGCCCAGCGCCGCTCATTCGTCCGCCCGGACAAAGGCGCAGCGGGCGGAGTTAGTGCAAGCGCCGCTTAGTATCTTTGATTGCTTTGCGGGCCGCGCAGGTCCGATGAAGTGCGGGTTTATTAGGTACCTTAGTCAGTCTAATACTCGTAATATAAGCGATGGCTGTATGTACTGGAGAGCGGCCGAGTACCTATGATGGACTGACTGGACTGGACTGTGGTGTACTTTGTAGCAGGCTGGCGGTTGTTGGTCGATGAAGAACGGACAAATTAGATAATTCAAAGCAAACATTTCTCTTTGAATCCTCCCAAAACGGACTGTCCAGCCACGCCGAATCCCGTCAAGCCAGCAGAATCCTTGCACTAAAACCAAATGAATCCCTTGCCAAAAAGAGGAAGAAGATTCAATCGGACGAGCTCAGCTCCAGCTCCGCAAGGGTTCCCTTTTTTTTTTCTTGGTGCCGGACTCGCACTCGCTTGTATTAACTTAACTCCGTCAACATCTCCCTCCCTCTGCTTGTTTCTGCTCAGCCCGCAGCCCTACAGTCGGTAAACGGAGGTAACCCAGATGGACAAAGGATGTAGGACGAAGGAGGAACGTGGCATTGACATTAGTGGTAGTATGTGGTTTTGAATCAATTTTCGAGGCGGACGGAATTGGGTCTAATCCGCGTTGAGGTAAAACTCATGCGGACCAACACATTCATAGCCCATAGTCCATGATGAATCATTTTTACTTTTTTTTCTCTTTTTCTTTTCGGCTTGCTTTGCTGGATTGTGGCTTGCAATGAGGAGCATGACGCAGCTCATCCTTCCATCGATCCATCCGTCGCCCGAGCCCAGAGTCCAGAGGCCAGACGTGGAGTGAATCTTTCCCATCCCATCCCAGCCCAGTCCCTTGTTTCCCTTTTTCCACCCCCAGTCAATCCCATTGGGCATGTCCGTGAGAAGAGTTGTCGAGTAATACCGAGTATATAATATAGAGTCGATAACTTTCCCTCTTTTCGTCTCTCTCTTCTCTCTTCTCCTCCATCTCTAATGTCGCAGTTCCGCACGCAGCTCCTCCCCAAGCTGTGGCAACGCTACAACACCATCAGCCTCACCCTCAACACCATCACCAGATCCTCAAACTCCAATTCAAACTCCAGTAACAACACAAACACAAGCACAAACAAACGCATCTCGCTCTTCGTCTTCGTCTTTGCCGCCGCAGCAACGGCAACCACCGCCACAGCCATGACGCGCAAATCAACATCCACAATCTCTTCCCACCCATCCTCTTCTCACCAACACTCATCATCATCAACGTCTGTCGTCAAAATCGCCGGCCGCAACAACATCCCCGCCGAAGCCCTCTCCAACCCTCACCACATCCTCAAGCGCGGCGGCTCCATCTCCGGCTTCAAAAACCCGTACCCGTCGTGGTCCAACCCGCCCAGCGTCACAAACATGTGGCAGACCGTCTTCTGGCCCACCATCACCGGCGACCTCAAATGGCCCGACACGAAACCTCCCACCGTGCCCGTTGTCCCGCCTCAATGGCTTCCCGCTCGTGACGCCTCCGACAAGCTGCGCGCGACATGGCTGGGCCATGCGTGCTACTACGTCGAGTTCCCCTCTGGCCTGCGTGTTCTCTTCGACCCCGTGTTTGAGGATCGCTGCTCGCCCTTCACCTTCATGGGGCCGAAGCGCTTCACCCCGAAGCCCTGCGACCTCGAGGACATCCCCGTCGTCGACGCCGTCGTCATCAGCCACAGCCACTACGACCACCTGTCGCACTCGTCCGTCCTCGAGATCCAGAAACACCACCCCGACGTGCACTTCTTCGTCGGGCTCGGCCTCGAATCCTGGTTCCGCCGCAGCGGCCTCACCAACGTCACCGAGCTCGACTGGTGGGAAGACGCCACTCTCACCGTCACAACCCCCATCGACGGCGGCCAGAAAAAGTCCATCTCGGCGCAAATCTCGTGCCTCCCCTGTCAACACACATCCGCCCGCACCGCCTTCGACAAGGACACGACGCTCTGGTGCTCCTGGGGCGTCAAATCCGGCGACAAGAACGTCTGGTTCGGCGGCGACACGGGCTACCGCGCCGTCCCGCATCTCCCCGCCAGCGTCGACGACTACGGCCCCGAGTACGAGTCGCTGCCGCGGTGTCCGCAGTTCAAGCAGATTGGCGAGCACCGCGGGCCGTTTGACCTGGGCCTGATCCCCATCGGCGCCTATTACCCCCGCGCTGCGTTTTCCGCCATGCACGCGAATCCGTTTGACTCGGTCGAGATCTTCCAGGACACCAAGTGCGAAAAGGCCATGGGGATTCACTGGGGCACGTGGGCGTTGACGATGGAGGAGGTGCTGGAGCCTCCGAGGCAGCTCAAGGAGGCGATGAAGCGAAAGGGCATTGCGGAGGAGGGCGTGTTTGACGTTTGCGATATCGGCCAGAGCAGGGAGTTTTGAGTTGTTGATGGACGATTTCTTGATGATTTTGTTTGTTTTCTTTTTGTTTTTGGTTTTGTTTTTCTGGGAGCCAAGACTTTTCAAGGTAGTTGAATGGCGAGGAGCAAAGAGGCAAAATCCACTCATACCCTAAGCAGTAAATGCTTATCATAATCCATCCAGTCTTACTTTACTGGACTTGTATAATACATCTTACTCAGCATCAAACATGATCCATTGACCACTTGACAACATTGTACCTAGTTCAAACGAATAGTCTATTTCTAGCAATTCATATTTGATGGCTTTATTCATATTCACATATTCACAATCATCCTCTCATATATATCCAAAGACATCCCGTCTCATCTTCCATCACTGACGAATCTTAAAGGGGTGCGCCTCGGTGTTAAACACAAACTGGTTCCCGCCACTGGGGTTCACCTGCACAGCCGACTCTTCGGCAAAGATCAGGTACGCGTACTTGAGCGCCTCGGCGAACCAGAAGCTCTCCTGGTCGTCAGAGGCTCCTCCGCCGTTGGCCTGTGTCACGTCGTTGATGGACGAGTACCCGCTGCCGGCGCGGCACGCCTTGGTGATGGCATTGAAAGCAGCCCATGCCCAGTCCTGGTACTTGGCGTCGCCAGTAACTCGGTAGGCGTAGTACAAGCTCTCCAGGGTCTCGGGCCTCAGGATGTAGTATGGTGCCGACACCCAGAATCCTGCCTTGGAGTAGAAAGACGACTGGGACGAGGGAGGCGAGCCTCCGGAGCCCGTCACGCTGTCCACCCAGTTGAAGCCCTCGGGGCCAATTCCAGAAGCAGTCTGGTTGTACGTGGCATAGTACGAGTTGGTAAGCTGGATGCCAAAGTCAATGTACTTTTGCTGGCCCAGGAGGATGCCTCCCAAGATGAAGTTGCCACCAGCAAAACTAGCCACTAAGGAGAGATGTCAGTTTAATGTTGTCGTTTGTTTGTATTAGAAAACTCACAGTGTCCCGAATTGGGCGACGTTGATTGTCCAGAATATGACGACAAAAAGGTGAGGTCTTTACGTGTGCTTGGGTGAGAGGCGAGATGGGCAATGGTCGAGTCGGCAGCGAGAACCCAGCGGTCCTTGTAGTTTGCAAACGCAACCGGATCGTACAAGTACATCTTGATCAGATACTCGTAGAAGCTGTCCGAGAGCCCCGACCAGCTGCCACTGCTGTCCTGGAAGTTGCCGTTGCTGGTGCTGACAAACGTTCCCACCAGGCCGGGCCACGCTTGTGCGCTTCCCTTGGGGTTGAGAAGATACGACTCGCCCTTTTGAGCAAGCTGGGCATACAGTGGGTTTCCCGTGAGGTCACTCAGGCGCGTCCACTCAAGCACCAGCGTTCCAATTTCAGCAACATTGTTGCTCGACGCACCACTGTTCCGGAAAGTGGGATTGAAGAAGACCGTGGGGTCTGGGACACCGCTGGGGGTGTTGAACGACACCTTGAGGCCGTTGGCCAGGGTTTGGGCTTGGGTCAGGAGGTTGTTCACCAGAGTCTGGTTCGACACCAATGAGCTAAATGGGCCTTTCAACAGGTCGTAGCCTACGTAAATCATGGGCAATTAGTACAAGCTACGCCCGACACCAGGCACGAATGTCGAAACTCACCGGCTAGCAAGCCACCAATGTATCGGATGTTGGTCTCAAACACAGAGATGCCCTGGTTGGCAACCGCAGTGGTGGTAAAGTTGATCTGAGGAACCCGCTGTAGAATCGTGTTGACAATATCGGTCGCTCCCATGAGGATCGCCGTGTCCAGGCCGTCAATCGCTGATGAACCCCAGCCGTTTCTAGGCCCAAAGTTAGATACATGATGGCGCCGTTTTACCCCATATATTCGGAGAATTCACGGCCAACAGCTTACCTCTCATCGTCAAACGTGTTGCTAACTGGATGGAGATCGTCATGAGGGAAAGCAAACTGGCGATACCCGTTCCATGACGTCTGGAATGCGGCCTTGACCGCTGCCGCCCTTGTTGGGTTGGGCGAACCGCGTTTTGACGGGTGAGGATATGCCAATGCTGGTGCAACAAGCCCAAAGGCGAGCACGGAGCCGCTGATGAATCTCATGATGGCAATCTCCGATTCTGTAGGATGGCACAACCGGTAAGAGGAGAGAGATGGGACCGAGCTCAAGGCCGGAAACGGGTTGCAGATCACAATTCAGCGGCGGGAAGGCCGCGTTTTTCAATCATTTCTTGAACCCCCCCCCCCCCCCCTCCTCCTCCCTTTCCTACCATGATCCTTCATGCGACACTAAGCCACCAATACTACTCGTACGGACTGTTCATGCGGGTGCAAAGCATAAATCACCACTCTTCTAGTTCAAGACATGGCGCCGCCTAGGGATGCGACAACGGCCGTCCGGCATGCCTTTTGTTCAAGAACCTGCCGGGATCATGCGCTTTAGCTCCAAGGGTGGATGAGGATTGCCGGTGGACAGAGCCACAGCAGGCAGGTGACACCACGAACTAACAGCAGCTTGCATGTGGTTTCTGTCCATGACGGAATCGTTTGTGGCATTGACATCTCAATGGGACCCAGAGTTGTTGGTGACAAGTCATTTTGACAATTCTCATCCATCCGGGGTAGCCTAGGGCACTTTTGCAGGGGATAGAGAGAGGGGAAACCTAAATCAACACGCAGCCATCATGAGGTGCCATTCGGAGCTGATCCTGGCATTTAGACCATGCGCGGTGGTATGTGAGAGTCTAGGAATGTCGAGGGGCGGGAAGCGACAAAGACAACCAACCCCACGCATGGGTTAGACTCAACGATTGGCACTGCTTCCAAACTCCAGAGGACGGCAGGTTGTGAAAGAAGAACGCGCGAGTAACGCGTCGTAGACGATGTCTGTCTTTATTAACCAAGCCGGGACGCAGGGCTTGGCAACCGCTTCGTGAAACAAGCGGCCAGGCAGATCGGAATTCGAGCACCTCACTTGCAAGCATCCGGCATATCTCCCGAACTAATGTCCATTGAATCGTAACATCTGGTCACCACTTACAACCAACAGCCGCTCAACCTGCTTCTTACTGCCTAGCGCCGCGGGCGCCACTCGTACGTGCGATGATATCAGCACAAAGCTGGATTTCCCCCACAGATTGGCGACGGCACTTCAGGAACCGGCTTGTGGTTGAGCCCCGCATCTCGTCCTCAGCTCCAGGGACAAGCTTAAAGCCCGGCTTTGGTTGGACAAGCTTCGAGACGCGCCGCCACTCGAGGGGATCGCTGCTGATGCGAGGGCCGCTAACAATCGATCGCTGGTCTGGTGTGTGTGTGTGTGCACAGCGATCTACGAGCATAGACGGCTGCGACCTGTTCTCGTGCTTGTGCTGCATTGCTCCCACGTACTCTGTAGAGACTCAATAATGCAACGTATGGTTCAATATAGCCGACGTATGTCTTATGCAAGGGTCATCTTGACCCCACGTCGGATCTTGCAAGGCCCCAATGTCCGAACAAAGCCAAGTCTCTGCGTCTGAATTCCAGCGTGCGGCCGTAACTCGTAGGCAAATGGTCAGAGAAACACCGCCGTGCGGAGTCCAGCGTATTACTATTACGCAGCATCATGCGTCGTGACCCGCGCATCGCATCAGGTTCCCCCTCTTTCTCGGCAGTTTTGCGGCGCTCCATCGCGAGCCGATTCGCTCTAGGCATACAACTTCTGTTGGGGAGCATGTGAAATTTCATGCGAGCGAATGGGCGTCTTCAGCCGTTTTGACGCAGCTTTGCCAATGCCGCCGCTACGCCTTCACTAAGCTGGCTACTTTCTTTGTTGGGTTGGCGCTCCTCCTGGGGCTGGTTTGTAGGTTGAGAAGGCGCCTGTTCTTCTCCCCGGCTCATCGTGGCAAATGCTTCCTCTTCGTCAGAATCATCGTCTTCATCCAAGAAGTGAAACTGCGCGGGAGGCTTTGTGCTTCCGGGTTGACGCCCTGGCGCGCTGCCACCAGGCGAGCCGTATTTAGAGGGAGAAGCGTGTGATGTCACCTTGGTTGGGGGTGCAGATGCGGACTTTTCAGCGTCTGGCCCAGAAGGCCGATCAGTGTCAGCAATTGCAGGCACAGCCCTTGATTCACGTCCTGCCACGGCTGCTGATGATGATGGCTGGAAGCCTCTCTTGGCTGCTTTCCTTGCTCGAAACGGCTCCTCAACGGCAGACGTCCATCTTTTTACCTTGGCACCACCCCATCCGCTAATCATGCTCAGCTGCTCTGGCTCTGCGTTGATTGCATTCTTCAGGCTGCCAAAATTAGCGACCAGAGCTACGGCATCTGACTTATTCAGACTTCTGGGTACTGTGACAAATTCGACCAGTTTGTCGGCATAATTGGACGACTGCTGCCCGCGGATGGCCGAGAAGTTGGCGTTTTCGTACGACTTGTAGAGTTCAAGATAGCGAGCAGCTTCGGCGGCAGACCAGCATAGTATAACAGTCACATTGTTGACAACTGAAGTTTTCGATAGTTCGCGTAAAGAGTCTTCGTGGTTTGGGATGTCAACGAGGGTGAGAAGAATGCGGAGATTGTATTTGCCCTGGAGATTACGAATGCGAGTGTATATGTATTCGGGATGGAGGCGGTGGTATTTGAGACTGAGGTCGAGTACGGTGTTAGCAATGATATACGCTCCAACGGCCCGTCCGTGGTGGTGATGGAAGATTCTCACCTCAAGAAGAGGGCACAGGTCGTCAACCCAAGGACGTAATCCGCCGGTATGTCACTGTATTCCCACGGTATCGATCGGATGCTCGTCAAGAGGGGATTGCCGCGCTGGCGAGGCGACACCAGGATGCCAGACCCGAGAGTCTTTTGCTGGATGACTTGGGGCTTTGGCTGCACGACGGTGTTTTCGGGGCCGTTGCTGGCGGATGGTTTGTCGATGATTTGAGGCGTGGGCTGCTTCAGGGAGCTGCGTGCTGGAGGAACCGAGTCGACAGCTGCCATTGCCTCTAACAGAGCGTCATCAGCGCCATAATCGTCGTCCATGATGCAGTGAGATGGTGTAGCAGGTATTACGAGGTTGAGATGAAGAGATCAAGTGGCTGTTGTTGGGATGATTCGTGGTTGAAGGTGAAGAGAAGCTTATCGCATCGAGCTCGAGAATTAACGGTTGGCAAAAGTGGGGCCCGTCACTAACAGCTTCGTGATGGAATTTTGGCGGGGACAGACAGTACACGTAGCTTTAATCGCAAATCATTGTCACTCCACCTACTAAATTGTATGCTGGGATTACTTGTGATATATCAGTAGATACATTCATTTGGAGTTTGTTGATTTATTCAGAGGGCGAGATGATCAATGGCCATACTATCCTGACAGAGATATTGGCAGCCGGTGTGCTTTACAGTCACACTTATAAATGATGATTAT
Organism: Trichoderma aggressivum f. europaeum; assembly: GCF_033847375.1. Taxonomy (NCBI): domain Eukaryota; kingdom Fungi; phylum Ascomycota; class Sordariomycetes; order Hypocreales; family Hypocreaceae; genus Trichoderma; species Trichoderma aggressivum. The sequence goes on from NW_026946376.1 coordinate 812,260, forward strand.
GGGCAACTCTTTGTTTTCAAGGTAAAAGAATCACCGCGATACCATTAAATATTGAATGGGTGGAAGCAGCAGCGTTGTTACTGACGACAAAATCATTGGCCAGCCTTATCAACGTCTCATCAAAGTCATCCATTAATACAATCTTGTCTCATGCAGGTTCAGCTACCCCAACACATCGGTTCAGCCAATGGGTAGCTAGACTCACTGAACAGGTAATGCAAGCTGAGTAAACACGGGCACAGATACAGATCGATCTGCAAGTCATTAAGCAGCAGGTACTCCATATATATGGACTGGCCCACCACCTTTAGACCTCATGCCTCATGTCTCATGTGTAGTACAAGTGTATGTATGATGAACGTTAGGACATACACATTGTTTCTATTTAATTAAGCTTGAATGATTATATCAGCAGCGTGTTTTACAATGAATCTCCAAGAAAAGCCGTCGGGAATTAAACGTCGATGGTTCAGGTTCTTTGTCGTTTGCGTGGAGGAGCGTCGGAAGGAATCAATACCGACGGGACTAGATGACTATAAAATGAGAAACTCGTGAGCATCGATCACAGCAGCTGGGGGAGAGTCAAGATAGATATAAAAGAACTCTTGTATCCATCAGACTTACTTCTCTCTCTATACTCCCCCGCCCACACGATACAGTACAGGACATAACCACTCATTAATCGTACAGCCAAATCAACTCCAAAATTCCTGCTTGTTCGGGTCTCTTCTACCGAACTAAACACGAGCTTCTACAACTAATATCCAGTGCGGGGGCGGGGTTCCCAATCCATCTTCCGATGGTACCCCCGAAAGCCCCTCCAAAAGGGGATTCAGTTGAAAAGAAAGCGGCTAATCTTAATTCACTCATAACTCCGAGTTTGATGAATTGATTGGCTCTTTCGGTTACATATTGCTCTAGCTAACCAATACGGGTAAAGAAGAGCCCCCAAGACACCTCATATTACACGATTCAGTCTCCAACTCTGGACCCCCAAAATATGTCATTCTCTTCACCAATTTCATGTTGTCTTGTTAACAAGCGAACCACGACTCCGTAAACGTTCCCCTTTGCTACGCGTAGACGGTCTCGGCGGTTTAGATCCCACCAATGGCCGAGTAAAAAAGAGCTCGCGAGGCGTAACCGGTTCAACGGCTATATATTCTCCGTCGCTTATATTGGCCAGCTATATCGTGACAACTGGGGACACGAGTGAAACCGCATGTGCTTGTGATTCTTTTGCCTCTTCCTCTTCCTCTTCTGCGAAACCGGCTTCCTGCTTTAGTCTTTTGCGGTGTCTAGTAGAGCAATAAATACCCTTGATTTCTCTCATCGCAGCTGCAGCTTGTCATCCTCTCTTCTGCCATCCGTTCTCACCAACTCACCTCACCTCACCTCATTCTACCCCCCTCTACCCCCTCCAACCCCTCTCCCTCCAAGTCACATCCACACACTCACAACCAAAAATGTCTGAAGTCACCATCACCGGATTCAGGAGCCGCGATGTTCGGTTCCCGACGTCCCTCGACAAGACGGGCTCAGACGCCATGAACGCTGCCGGCGACTATTCAGCGGCGTACTGCATCCTGGAGACGGATTCCCCTCACAGCGGCCACGGCATGGTAAGCAGCTCTACCTCCATCCTCAACCTACAATCCTTTATTGGCTCTTGGTTCGCTAACAAACCGCTTCTCGTAACAGACATTCACCATCGGTCGTGGAAACGACATTGTCTGCGCCGCCATCACCCACGTTGCCGACCGACTCAAGGGCAAGACTCTCTCCTCACTGGTGGCCGACTGGGGCAAGACCTGGCGATATCTCGTCAACGACAGCCAGCTGCGATGGATTGGCCCCGAAAAGGGCGTCATCCATCTTGCCCTGGGAGCCGTCGTCAACGCCGTCTGGGATCTGTGGGCAAAGACGCTCAACAAGCCCGTCTGGCGCATCGTGGCCGACATGACGCCCGAGGAGTACGTCCGCTGCATTGATTTCCGCTACATCACAGACGCCATCACACCAGAGGAGGCCGTTGCGATGCTGCGCGAGCAGGAAGCCGGCAAGGCCAAGCGCATTGAGGAGGCCCTTCAGAACCGAGCTGTTCCCGCATACACAACAAGTGCCGGCTGGCTGGGATACGGCGAGGAGAAGATGAAGCAGCTGCTGAGAGACACGCTGGCCGACGGTTACAGACACTTCAAGGTCAAGGTTGGCGGCAGCGTCGAGGAGGACAGGAGGCGTCTGGGCATTGCCCGCGAAATCATTGGCTTCGACAAGGGCAACGTCCTCATGGTTGACGCCAACCAGGTCTGGTCCGTCCCGGAGGCGATCGACTACATGAAGCAGCTCAGCGAGTACAAGCCCTGGTTCATCGAAGAGCCAACCTCACCCGACGATGTCATGGGCCACAAGGCCGTTCGCGAGGCCCTCAAGCCTTACGGCATCGGTGTTGCCACCGGCGAGATGTGCCAGAACCGAGTCATGTTCAAGCAGCTGCTCATGACGGGCGCCATCGACGTCTGCCAGATCGACGCCTGCCGTCTAGGTGGCGTCAACGAAGTTCTGGCCGTCCTGCTCATGGCCAAGAAGTTTGGCGTGCCCATTGTGCCTCATTCCGGCGGCGTGGGTCTCCCCGAGTACACGCAGCACCTGAGCACCATCGACTACGTGGTTGTCAGCGGCAAGCTCTCCGTCTTGGAGTTTGTGGACCACCTCCACGAGCACTTTTTGCACCCCTCCGTCATCAAGGACGGATACTACCAGACCCCGACGGAGGCTGGATACAGCGTCGAGATGAAGCCGGAGAGCATGGACAAGTATGCTTATCCCGGTGAGAAGGGTGTAAGTTGGTGGACGAGCGAGGAGGCTCTGCCCATTCTGACTGGAGAGAAAATCTAAATTTAAATGGTAGCGATATTTTTTATGATTTGTATTCTTTGTATCTGTTGGACTTATAGAATGGATGTATATGTAGGAAATCCACCACAAAAAGAGCAAATGTGAACCGAGTTTTGCATTCAAGAAGCGTGAATGATATATATGATACCTTGGTACGCTTTATATGAGACGTGTCATGGCGAGATCCATTGGACGTAACGATCTTCAAGCGTTTGTTACCTCGCCATACACTTCTATTATTCCCCTCATCTAAATATACCTGTATCTACTGGTATTGTTACTAAATACCTTTATTACCGAAAAGCCGCAACACCCTTAACCCAAGATCTCGATCGTCAGAATAGACGCCATGGTTATGTACACCCAGTATTTCCGACAGCCCAGCTGTAGTGGCGCATCGCGAAAAGTCCAACCCAGGATGGAAGATTTCCGATAGACTAGCAGAGTGTTGTAAACCGTGAATACCGTGGAAAGTTTGACCGCTTTCTAATGCACAGACAAATGGGTTATGGATAAAAGCTTTGGTCTCGCGAGCGCGAAGCTGGAGAAGATGGTGGATACGGTTGATCACACGTTCCAAGTCTTCTTCTGGACCCCCTTTATACATATCTCTGAAATAGCGTGACTCCAAGAGATAGCACAAGAATGAGTGCCCTTCCTTGTCGGTCCTTAGCACATCGATATCCGACCTATCAAGAAGGGCGGACAAGAGAGGAAGATTCATGTCAAGGATCGCATGCATCAGTGGAGTTAGGCCACCGCGATCTGAAAGATTGACCTCTGTCTTATCGACGGCGATGAGTAAACAAGCTGCATCTAAATATCTCTTCTCAGTAGCATAAAACAGAGGCGTCAACCGAAAGCTGTCCGCAGCGTTGATATCCACGCCAGCTGCTAGGAGCGATCGAGTTGCCTGACTGGTGGCTCTCTGCACTGCGTGCGATAGGGGAGTCCGGCCCAGGGCATCGGCCTTCTGGAGAACAGCAGCAGAGCAATGTGCAATCAGAAGGTCCACGGCACCATCGTCCTGGTTCTTCTGCAGAGCGAGGGAAAGGAATCTTCCGTCGGGATAGATGATTTCTAGTTCCGACGCCAGCTCGGTGGTTTCAGCGAGCGCTTGAATCATGCTCTTGGTGCCCGTCATGACCAAGCGGGTCATAAAGCTTTCCCCCTTGGAGTTTCTGCGATATGGTTGTGTACGTTTATCGTGAATCAACATGCTGAAAATGGACTCGTCGTACTCCTTAAACTCTGCATTCAATACCTCTGGCCAGTGATCCACCCTATATCGAGTTGGTACCTGACCTCTCAAAGGAGGCAAGTTGCGGTTCATGGAAGAAGCACGCCAAGGAAACAGCTGTTCAAACATTGGTTCATAAACTGAGGCCAGCAATAGGGCATCGTTGCCTTCTTCATCTTGGGCCAGCACATCTATATCTTCCCGTTCCAAGAGCAAGCGTACGACATCTCGCTGGTGATTCTTCACAGCGATGAGGAGGGGCGTCTTCCTCTCCCCGTCCAGCAAGTTCACGTTGACCCCAGATCTCGTTAATAGCACAGTGACGAGACGACCAGTGTTAGTCTCCAAGAAGTCTACCACGAACTCAGATCCGGATTCGTTGATAATTTCTGGACGCAGACGGCAAGCCTGGTGGAGAAGGCTGGAGCCTGTCAGGTCCTTTTCATTGACGTCTCTATCAGCAACAGATGCCAAAAGGTGAAAACAGTATGTGTAATTGGAATTGGCAATGTTGTGGTCCTCCGTACCGTTACCACTTTCAACCCTTGTGTCAAATTCAAAGTCCCCTGGTTTAATGAGCATGTCCATGATGTCACAATATCCATGTTTGGCGGCCAGGCCAAGTGGCGTTTTGCCAGATCCATCGACAGGACCTGGTTTTACATTTTCTTGTTTGAAAAGTAGCTGAACAAGTTCAGTGTTGTCCCATTTGGATATTTCATCGACAAGTTGCGAATAAAGATGTTTATCGTGAGCATACGGCAGCAGGAGTTGAGTTGCTTTCATATCCTGCAGATAAATAGCGGTCAGGAGTGGTACGTTCGTATGCTCCGCGAAGTCCCGCTCACAGTCGATCAGAAAACCCGGGCGCCGTCCCTTGTTTGTGCGAGGCTGAGTATATGATCCGCTGACTGCTGCCGATGCATCTTTTTCCAGTAGCCGCTCCAATAGATTATGCAATCCGTTACGAACTGCATAGATCATCGGTGTAATCCCACAATGGCTACAGCTCTCACATTTTGAGTGTGGCAATAGGAGTAGGGCAGCTTCTTCGTGTTCGCCTCTTGCCGCTGCAGTAAGCGGATTGCCACAGAAATCCGTGTCATCGTAGTCAATCTCTACATCGTGCCATTCGAGAAGCTGGGAGATGATGCCGATATTACCAGAACTGGCAGCCAGCCACATGGCACCTCTTTTGAAGCTATCCTTCATTCCGTGGTTAGATATATCAAACAGCAGCCTGAAGCATCGCTCTCGACCGAGTTCAATCGAAACCAAGAATGCAGTAGAGAGCCCGCCTGAATGGTGACACATCAAGTCCGGCTTAATCGACTTTTGATCCAGAAGTAGCGATACAAACTTGTCAAAGTCATTCATCACAGCGATGATCAATGGTGTTTGTCCATTGGTATTGAAGATGTTTGGATCTGCCCCTCGTGCCAACAACATTTGGGCCATGTTGCAATCTCCTTTCGCGGCCGCAGTGGTCAATAATACACCATCTCTGGAAGGGGTGATCGGTAAGAAATTGTCTCTGAAATATCCATCTTCAGAAATAAACAGACTTTGATTTATACCGCGTTGATTCATATCGTACTTGTGATATACCAAAATTTGCTCGACCCATGCCCGATGGCCAGCATGGCAGGCATCAACGATGGCGGTATGCACATCAACGACTTCTTTGATCATTTGCTGGGTGGCGAGCCTAGACATTGAGAATATGTTTGGCGAAGCACTACCGTCAGTGGCCGAGCTTCGTTGCAAAGCATTGCCAACCGCAGCCTCGGCCTTAGCCTCGGTCTCAGCCTCTATGAAGTGGTAGTTCCAATTTGCCTTGGCATAGTGGAAGAAGGGAGCTTCTTCATCCCTGGTTTCTTCTGGCTCTGTCTCAGCAATCTGAAGGTACCGGAGGCACATGGATGCCATTTTCGCGTTTGCCCTTGGAAACCAACGGGATCTTGTACTTGTGCGCTCGAAATATTCTGCGGCTGATTTGTGCACCAGATGTACTATGTTGCTTGTGTCATCCAGTATGACAAGGCCGGTACACGCAGCGACCAAGTCATCTATATCTGGAACCATGTCTTTGTCGAAAGCTTCACTACTCTCATCTATAGATAGCGCGTGGCTAAGCTCCTGGGGGGAAAGGGGGCGCCTGGCGCACGTCAAGACCAGAAGCATCTGTACAGCAATACGCTCTGACTCGGGGCCCTGAAACTTGATTCGAAGCATGGAATCTTCATATAAAGTATCGTATGCGTTTGAACCAATTGCCAAACTGGAGAGTCGTTTACGAAGACTGCCGACTGATATTATGTTGGCCAGAGACCTCAAATATAGCTCGGCCAGTAGAAACCTAGAGAGTGAATGAGCGGATGCCTTGCCAGCTAGCTATCATACATGTGGTAGAGCCAGACACCTACATGCCGGCACTTGCATTCGTTACCGAGTCGATCACTTCATCTTGGAGCTTTGGAGATCGAGTAACAAAGTTTGGTAGCTGAAAATTGTTGTCTCGCAAGAAGTTCCGGATATCCTCGTCGCTTGACCTCACTTCCAGAGAGGTATAGGCCTCACAGCTCTCGAAGAGGTGTTGAATCTCTGGGATGCCACGTGAAGTCACCAAAAGGCTGACAATGCCATTCTTGTAAAGTTTTAGAAGGTCGTGTATGAGCGGTCGTCGCACCTCGTTTGTAAGTTCATCTAGTGCATCCACTATCAAGTTGACCCTCACAAACCTGGAAAAAAGATCCTGTAGTAGGTTTATGCAGTACGGTCGAGACATGGTTTTGTTAGACAACCGCAATTGATTGCAAGTAGAAACAGCTGCATCAGCCTCATAGTCTGCCTCTTCGAGTGCAACTCGTAAAAGACTGCAAAGCAGCTTCTCCACGGTTTGGGTGTGGTTTTGGTAAGAGCAGTACATGTAAGCCGTCAAAGTCTCAGCATCATTCGCAAGCCGCAAGCTCTCAACCACCATTGCCGTGGTAAAGGTCTTTCCTGTGCCAGGATTCCCAGGGCAAAAGAGAAGGCTGCCTTTCCGCCTGAGCCATTCCAAGTATATTTCAGACTCAAACAACCATTTGCGAGAGCCTGTCTGGCATCGTAGAAAGATATCATTTTGTTGCGCCACGTAGTTGATGTCGCTGACCCATTTGATCGTAGCTTCACGTTCCGTATCCTCCTGGTGACGGATAAGCCTTACAATGTTGTGGCTGGTTACCTGGTCGTTGAGACTTCTTAAAGTGGCTATCTTGACGGATATCTGGCTGCGTATATCGCGAATATCGTCGGGTTCCCATTTGAGCCGTTTCCAGGTTCTTTTGATGGCCGTCCTTGTCCCAGTTTTGCCACCTTTCGCTACACCGGAGTATTCCTCCAAAGTCCTTTTGAGCCGCACAAGCAGATGCTTGCAGCCAGTCACGACGGTCTGGTATTCTTGTGACTGCTCCGGGCTGAGCTCGGCACAGTCAGCCTCGATATCTTGCAAAACAATGGCAAATCCTCGAACGTCATCAGAAATAGCTCTAAACTGCTCCGGGGCGCCGATGAAGCTCCTGCGTATTTGTTTCACAAGCCCGACTACGGCTAAGAAGTCAAATTCGAGGCCGAGGCTCATTGCTGATATCAAGTAGCAAGAAGAATAGCAGATGTTTTAGGAGACAGTTGGCATCAAGCAAAAGAAGGTGCCTTCAATGCATCCTTTTTAGCACTTGAGCCATGGAGAGAGTCCCTGGGGCACTGGGCATTGTCTGTTAGGTAACGGTGAGAGAAACCACAACGCCTTGCGAGGCGTTTTCAGTGGAGTGGCTGTATCAGACTGCCTGGCGTCGCCGACGTGGTATCTCTTTATTGGTTCGTACCTAGGCAGACATCTGTGCTCTGTAAATTGAATTGACCAAACATGTATCATCGCAGCACCTTTTGTATTGGGCAATGACAACATAGCGGTAGAGGCCGGTCTCAACCCAATTGACTTGACTTGAGCGGATTCGACTGTATTCTTGGGGTACTGTTGAAATGAAACTGTCAGTAAAGACCAAGGTAAAGATATGGGTCGTTCCGATTGCCTTTATCTCCCAAAAATGATAGTTGCCATAAATGCCTGCAATTATATTTGCACGCGATCATATTCTGGTGGTTTTGGAAGTGTAGTTGAATGAAAGTCAGGGTGTTTGATCTCAGTACCTTAGAGGTAGTACAGGTAGGTAGGTACCCAGTCGCTAACGTTACCTGTCGACATCAGGTACTCCTGAGCTTATACAGCGCCAAACTACCGCAAAATGACCGAGCAGGTACAAGAAATCCATCCACAACGTTAGCAGGTACTTTATCATACAGACGTGTTCAAGCCAGACTGCATGAATTGCATCTGATGCTTGCTTCATCCACCTCACGTCAAACCCACGCCCTCTTAATTCTCTTTGATTTGCAATCCCATTGAAACTCATTCCTCATTCTACTCATGTCACTAAAAGTGAATTGATGAGCGCAAATCAGCAAATCCAATGCACCCATAACAAATCATTTGAACATCTCACCACAACTACGCACTCACTCACTCATCATCCAATGCCCATACTCCCATAGCCACAAAGATGAAGCTCATCCCCTCCAATGAATCCCGCCCATTGCACTCTCTCATCGCCGTCTTTACCGCCTGGAAAGGCTTCTTGCTGGCCATAGCCCTCGGAACCACCGTCAGCCACGACTACGACACGTCAACGTCTCTCTTCTTCCAGAGCTTGTACGGCTCAAGCGGCAATGCATCGGCCCTCGCAACCCGGTTGACGCGATGGGATGCGCTGTATTTTATGAAGGCCGCGCGCGACGGCTATGTGTACGAGCAGCAATGGGCCTTTGGAGCAGCGTTGCCGCTTACTGTGCGCGGCATCTTGTGGTTCTTCAAGCCGTTGACGCATCTGGTCGGCGGTGATGATGCTGCTCTCGAGCCCGTGGCGGCCATCATCTTCACGACTTTCTCTCACCTGATTGCTGTTTTGGCTCTTCACAGACTCACTCTCGTTCTCTTTGGCAATAAAACACTGGCCTACGTGGCAGCGGTTCTGCACATTCTCTCCCCGGCTGGCCTCTTCCTATCCGCTCCGTACGGAGAGAGTCCGTTTGCCTGCCTGTCCTTCATCGGCAACCTGCTCTTCGCCACGGGTGTTCAGTCCAGCTCCAGTATTGGCGAACGGATCCTGGCCTTTCTCGGCGCGGGCATTTCGTTTGGACTGGCCACTGCTTTTAGGAGCAACGGCTTGTTCAGCGGGCTCCTGTTTGCCGTAGAAGCGATCAGGGGCTTGCTCGCCTTTTTCCGTCAGCCGAGTATTTCAAGGCTAGCCTTGCTCGCCTCTTTAATCATTGGCGGTCTCTGCATTGCAGCTGGCAGTGTAGTACCGCAAACGGTGGCCTGGTTCAGATATTGCAAAGTTGATCTCACTGACGCAGAGCCAAGGCCATGGTGCTCTCGCTTGGTACCCAGCATATATACCTTTGTCCAAGCCCACTACTGGTAAGTTGCTGCTACACACTGAAACACATATAGAAAGGTAATACTCACCATGGTGGCAGGGATAACGGCTTCTTGAGATATTGGACCCCAAACCAGCTACCTTTGTTCATACTTGCCAGCCCCGTGCTCACGCTTCTTCTCAAGTCAGGAGTACAAGTTATTCGTAGCTGGGGTCAAAGCCTCAGCCAGTCCACGCCTGTTGTTGCGGAATCGCATCATACCTTTGTGCTCACATTAGCTGCCATCCAGACACTGGTTGCGGTCTTGGCTATTACCAATTTCCACGTGCAGATTATAACTCGGCTGGCATCTGGGTACCCCGTGTGGTATTGGTGGATAGCCAACAGCCTAGGAAACGGCGAGACTCGCAAAATGGGCTCGGGAGTTGTTGTCTTCATGGTCATGTATGCCGGCATCCAGGGAGGATTGTTTGCCTCGTTTATGCCGCCAGCATAGATGCCTTGATCAGTTCGTCGTTACAAATACAAACAAACAAGAATATTGCAATTGAATCTGCGCACCTTGTCTTAATGATCCGTAGTTGACTCTCTGAATTACACTCTTCGTTGCTCAGTATCAAGTACGCTCATCACAGCACCAATTCTCAACTCAACCAACTCTGCTCTACAGCACATCATTGTCAGCCTCTTAATCACGCATACCTACTTATCGTCTCATCATCATACAGACATATTATATTACTGCCAAACTTCGATTATTTGTGAACAAATGCTTCGCACGTCTGCATCGGACATGTGCAGCTCCTCCCGTGATTTAGTGCCTGTCCATTCTACCCATCAAGGCAAGAGAGGCTGTCCGCCTTCTCACGGCGTTTGTTCTGCCATCCAAAAATCCACACCGCTTGGCCTACCTTCTCAAAGTCTTCCAATATTTATTTAAAACCTCGATCACAAACAAACACCATCCACATTTTATATCAACTTCTACAACACCAAGCGCCAGTAAGTCCTGCTCAGGGGTTGGAACAACTACTCGGAAACTTCAGTACAAGTACTTCCTAAAAGACACAGGCTACCTATTATACTGATCACCCGCTACTTTATATCAGCGGACGACATTTCAACAGGAATCATCCAGTAGATTATACCAACTGCCAACCAGAAAACATTCCACCAAGTCTCAACCACGCAAAATGCAAGCCACAGGCAGCGACGGCGAGGCTTCGTCCAAAGAAACCACCCCAAGCGTCTCTCAGGAGAACCAGAGCCAGCATCAGCACCAACATCAACATCAGCCTGATGGTACCAACTCCTTGTATGCCAACAGCGATGTCAAGCTCTGGCTCCAATACACCGGCTTCTTCGACACCGAGCAGCGCCTCAAAGTCCTCGCCGTGTTCCGCAGACTCAAAGACCTCGACGAGCAGCGCCTCAAGCTTCTCGAGGAGGTTCGCACGTCTACAGAGTACTCTAGTTCTCTCGCTATTGCTACGATTCCGCAGAGCTTTTCCGCCTTCCAAGATTTGTCGCCAACATTCTCGATGGCTAGTTCCAACGACGATAATACCCTGTCGGGCTCCCAATCAACGGCTCCCGCAAGCTCAAATGAAACTTATAGCTTCGAGATTTCTTCCATCAATAAAGGGGCTGGTTCAAATTTCTGGCTCACGATGTTTGAAAACAAGTTGCCGTCTCATCAAAGTAGTACCCAAAATGTCAAACCCTCCATGAAAGCTACTACATCCCCGGGTGATCCCAACTCTGAGGTTCAAGGAGCACAATCTCCGTCCTCGTTGGATGGACCATTTGAAACTGAAGCACATCGTTTCAGCAAAAGTCAGGTCGTGAGATCCTATACTCCATCCCAACTCTTGTCGTTGGCTCCCAAGCAAGGTATCTATATACATCTAGACCTCTATTCAACACAGTCCATCCTTCCTCCCCCTCCTATTCTTCTCCTTTAATTCTAACGGCGTTCAACAGAATTAGCAGAATCGCGCTACTTTTTAATCAAGTCCTTCAACTTTGCAAACGTTGACAAATCCCAGCGAGACGTAAGTACACACGAGCTCTACATCACCCGCCAATCCCTCATGTTGACAAACAAAACAGGGATTATGGGTCACGAGTGCGTGCAACGGCGCCATCTTCGCCAACGCCTTCAAGCACCACAAAAACGTCTTCCTCCTCTTCTCCGTCAACAAATCCAAGGCCTTTCAAGGCTACGTAAGTCCATCGATCTCACAAATCATCCTCACATCCTCACTCCTCAAACCTCCCAACTAAACGCATCCCCCTACAGGCTCGCATGACCTCCCTCCCATCAAGCACCATCCCCCCTCCAAAATGGATGAGCAAAACCTCCTGGAGACACAGCGCCCCCTTCGGGGTCCAATGGCTCAGCACCCACCGCACCGAGTTCTGGAATTTCGGCAAGCTGAGGAACCCGCTCAACGACGGTAAACCCGTCTTTATCGGCAGAGACGGCCAGGAGATTCCCGAGACGTGCGGCCGTGAGATGGTTTGCGTCTTGGACCAGGGAGCGGCAGAAAAGAGAGGACGTGGTAGCGTCACTTCGTGGAGAGTGCGGAGGGATTATGATGATGATGGCAAGGACGAGGTGACAACTTGGCATCATGATGAAGCTGACAAGGACGAGATGCCAACTTGGAACCATGATGATGAATGGTCAGAGGCGGGGGAAGACATCACCGCCAGCGAGGAGTCCGAGACGGTAGATGACATGCCACTGATCAAATATTGACTGACACTCGCATTGATGAGAATCTCGGATGGACTTGAGGGACTTGTCTTGTGGCAGACCGGGTTGCTTATTCTCTATCAAGTTCTATTTAGATAGCCTGTGTATTAGGCTCATCAGGGGGGCCAATCTAACTTAACCAACAGCGTCTCTATCAAAAATGAACACGGGAGAACCATGTTACCTTGATAGTACCACATATTAAAACTCAAATAGATGGAAAGCAAAGGGGAATGAAGCCTCCCTTACGGTGGTTTCAATTTCAGCATGAAAAGACTCGAATATAATATCCAATCCAGTGTGCCATTACTACCCGTGTATGCTCCTATTATTACATCCCAACAAATTCCAGACACAAACTCGTGCACCAGACACCAGTTACTCCATTTGACATAGAAGAAACCCGCCTCTTTCAACCCAAATATAGTGCAATCGGCATGTATTCCAATTTCTCGAGGACAAGTTGGGTAATAAACCCTCAAGCAAGTCCTTCTTACGGCAATGGCAGAAAGCCATTATCATCTGCAAGACCTCGACTAATAGTCATCTTCAGAGTCGCTATTGTCGTTTATTGTAATCGCTCGCCATCGTCTATCAGTCAAATCTTGAGCAGCCGTGCCCTCGCTCTCAGGATCGACATAGCCTTCCCCTCCACCAAGACTCAGCGCAACCGGCAAAAACACCAGTGCGTGAAGGGCAGCAAAGACGACCAGGGCCAACCACACTCGGAAGTAGTAGATTTCGAAAATCTTGGATCGCGTAAACGCAAGAACGCTGACGCCCAATAGCTTCGTAACGGTAATACCAGAAAACACCGATCCGCCAACGTTGACCAGCGCCGTCCAAGCACGAGCATCTCGCCCGTTGACGTTGAAGCTGTTCTCCATGACGGTTCGCGAGGGGAACATGAAGGCTCGGGCAATGTGCGCGCAGAACTCAACCGAGATTCCGACGCAAATAATGAGATTCACGAGAGAAACGGCATTCAAAGAGACGTTGAACAGCACCATGGCACCCATAATGTCAACGACGCTCATGATAACCGTCAACGTCACAATGGCAGCTGTGAGAACGGAGCCCAAGAGGAGCGACGCAATGATGAAAATGGCACCGACAGCAGCACCCAAAAGACCGGCAGTCAGCTGGATGATGCTGAGATACTGGTCGAAAAAGATGTAGAAGACGCTGTAAGGGAAAACGTCCGCTCCAGTAGCTTTCGTGATGTCAGAGGCGATGCGGCGTGCAGAAGAGTAGGCCTTGATAAAGTCTTCCTGGCTGCGAAGGCGTGTGTGCGCGGTTCTGAAATGAGTGGCTTTGACGTGCGCAGACTCATCATCCAGAATGACTGCATCTCCGTAGGACGCTTGGCCACCCAGCGGGCAAACGTCATCCGTCTTTGCCGCAAGGAACTTTTTGAGATAATGAATAAACTCATCATTCTCGGGCATCCCATGAAGAGAGGTGTTCCAGGCAGGTTGGCGGTCCGCAAAGCAGGTTGAGCCACGCTCAATGCAGCACTGCTCGTAGATGGGATTCAGCCAGAGGAAGAAGTCATCGACCCAACTTGCCGTTGGAGACATGATGTATGAAAGGTGAGATCGCTGCCTCTCGAGCTCCAAAGTGGTTGTCAGGGAGAATGGCTCGCAGGTGGTAAACCTTGAGCAGATTGCTTGCTGTTGTGGGCGTTGAGACGCATCCACTCCGCGGGTAACAAAGTACACCGGAGGGCCAGTCTCCAGGTAGTCGTAGAGGTCGTTGAAGTAGGGGATCAAGTAGGAGCCGTCTGGAATGGCGACACGCTGATCCAGTCCAAGCTGGATGCCTGGTAGCAAGGCGATGGCAGCTGACAAAAGACCAAGGAAGACGGCTACGACACCGACCTTGGTTTGCCTTCGCAAGAGGAAAGGCGCATAAGTGTTCCTGATGAAGATTTGCAAGTAGCTCTCCTCATCGGCATCAGACACTCTTCCGGTTGCTGGAGTATAGCCATTGCTGCCATTAAGAGTGATTCTAGCTTTCTTAATCTGCCACCACGGCCAGAATTCGCAACGATGATCTTCCACCCGCATTTGATTCAAGGCCAAGAAGGACACAAACATGGTCATCTGAAGAACTGCATTGATGAGAACCGCACCAGCGGCATAAGCAGCAAAGTTTCGGACAGCAGGCATGCCCACCGCAGATCCAAGGGCAAACGCAAACGTCTCAGTCAGGGCCGAAAACAAGATGGAAGGTCCCATGCGGCCCAAGGCCCGGGCGACTCTCTCCTCCACCATCTGGTCTGGGAAATTAATGTTGACTCTTTCGAGCTCGTGGACAATAAGGAAGATGTTGTCGACGCCCACAGCCAATACGATGAACGGAATGACTTCGACAATGATGAGCGTGGCTTTCAGACCAACCCAGGAGAAGAAGCCAATGGACGCAGAAATGGACATGAGAACAATGATGATGCCGGCGAGACCCAGAGTGACTTTTGACTCGACAAGCAGCAGCGCTGGGTTTCCAAAGAGGTGCTTCAGGGGTGTGCCCAGTGCCAGGCAGGCATAGATGAACATGACAATGTAGCTGATGACGACAATCTTGGCATCCGTGTTGGTAGACTTGTTGAGTTCCTGTTCAAGACTAATCTCGGTGGTAAAGGACAATCGAAGACCACGGCTCTTGGCCTCTTCTTGAGCTTGAAGGAGTCGATCACGGAGTGCATTCTCCCAATCAATGGCACGAGCCAGGGTATCAGAATTCTCGGGGGCGTTGTTGACCACCCATGTGACGGTCATGGCTTGAGATTCAGCGACATCGTGGCCGTAGCCGCCCAAGATCATGGTTGGTTCAATGGGCTGTCCAAACGCAGGTCGACAGTCTACGGGAGATATCGCGCAGCTGCGCAAGTCTTCCTTCCAGTAGTTGGGGTCGATATCTCCTCCCTTTGAGTACCAGTATTGCGTAACAGACTGTATGACACAAGCATCACCAGTAGGCTTGAAACAAACATCACTAAGCGAGCTTCCATGGGTAGAACCCTTGAGTTTTTCAACACTCTTTTCAACTTCTGTCCACCACTGCAAAGTCTCATAGCTGAGAACGGGGCTAGGGCCAGAAGTCTCGGTGTCGTTGACCAGGAAAATCTTTTCGGCTCGGAAAAAGGGGCCAAAGTTGGAGTCAAAGTATTCCTTTTCTTGCGCAGCGGCCGAAGATGGACTGACCCAGAGACGAGCAGGGTCTTGCTCGATATCGAACCGGAACCAGCCAGCACTGAGGATGCCAACGACGAGCAAGCTGATACCTATGGTGAGGCCTGGAAACCGCGCGGCCGTGTCTCCCAGGTTACGAAATGCCTTGTCGCACTTGTCGTTGAGCCAATACCGCTTTGTAGGCTGATCTCGCATAGCATCAGGAAGAATAGGCCCGCCCTCATCCTCATCATCGCTGTGGGAGGAGTCGTGCAGTAGACGAGACCTTTCGACGCGGCGCTTGAGATATTTGAACCAAAAGATGTGACCAAAGACGGCAGTGAAGAGAGCAAGCAGCAGGACGCCATACGTAAGGATGGACGCGAAAGAAAGACAGGGTAGCTTTCCCACTTTGCAGGATCCAGCCTCGTTGACATCCGGCAAGGTAGGGCATACCTCGGGGCAGTCGACACATACACATCGATAGGCCGGGTCCTCGTCGTTGCATTTCTTGGGCTTCATCTGCTTCGGCTCCATGCCAGGCTGGTCGTAATTTTCAGGAAAGTTGATTTGGAAGGGGGAGCCAACGAATGGCTTCTTGTCGCCCAGGAACTTGAGCATGCTGTGATAATCACCGGCTCCTCCACCAATCAAGTCCATGGCCCTACTGTTGGCGCCTCCAAACTTGACCTCTTTGCAGCTGTCGTAGAGCCCGGAGCCATATTCTTCAGAGACCAGCTGGTCGAGCTCAGTGACGAGCAGCTTCCCACTCTTTTTCGCGGCATCGGTGACGTTGATAAAGGTCGATTGATCGGGGGAGCACGTAAACTTGCAAAACAGGTTGAAGAAGTTTTCCTTGCAGGCCGGGCAAGACCCGATGAGGGTTCTCGGAGTGCCCATTTCGCTTTTCAAAGCTTGGACCTTTTAATACCCATTAGCATTACTTATTACCTATTTCCCCAAAAAGAGGCACGCGACATACCTGTTCCATGTTACAGCAGACCGGCCCCTCGCCCCATTCGGCGCCGCAGAGCTCAACCAGCTCCTTTCGAAGATCGTCGTCCGGGTCGTGCGCGAGGCCATTGTCGACACACGGCAGCTCCTTGCCAAAGAGGCTCTGCTTGCCGCACTGGCCGCGAAAGGCACACCGGCCCAGTTCGTGCTTCGGCGTGAACGATTCGGCGTAGGCGCTGACTCCGAAGAGCAAGGCGGCAAGGCCCGATTGCAGCACCGCCAGACGCATGGCGCCTCGTGGCCGAACGGCCATCAAAATACGAGCTGAGACGAGCTTTCCCAGCGCCTCGTCTGTAGCCGTTGAGATCGAGAGTGTCGAGTAAGGAGAGCTTCGGATTTGTTGTGATGATGGGGGGTGTTGGTGCGAATGATTGCGTCACGGATGGAGAGTGACGGAGCGGTAGCGGTGGGTTGATTGATATATGGAGTAGCGTCCCTACTAAAGTGCTTCTGTGCTGTAGGTACGAGTGTAGGTACCTGTACCTGTAGCTTTGCTGACTGCCCGTGGCTAGCGCTGTACGTACCTCGGGCTAGCACCCAAAGGGAGGTGACCGGGCTGCCGCCTATTTCAGGCAAGGTACAGGCTGCAGCATTAGCGGTGCCCGGTGTACCTGATGATGTTAAGAGCCCATGTCGTGTCGTGTCGTGTCATGGATGTCATATTATCGTGTCGTCAATGAAACGCAGCGTTTGTCTGAGCTCTTTTTATCAAATCGAATCAAATCACAGCACAGCCTTTAGAAGCATGGAATAGACAGAGCACAGCATAAGCACAGCACAGCACAGCATAAGCACGGCACAGCAACAAATAAACATCACGACTCACTGACGTCACCAAAGACAACAACTCCAAAAAGGGGAGCCATTTTCACAGCCATCGTCGTATCGAATTCAACTTGCCCAACCAATCCGAAACAACCCGCTGCCCAGCATCGTTCAAGCCAAGCTCTTCTTCTCTTTCCTGTCCCACGTCCACGACATTAATTCTTCGCTCCGGCTCCTCAGCCAAAAAATGCACGTCTTCATCCCAACTAGCCCGCTCCTTAAGCTCGACCCGGCCGATGCTGCGCCGCATTAAACTCGCCATTTCATCCGCCTGCGCCATGAACGTGTGTCTTGTATCGTGAACTTTTGAACCTGCCTTCGACTTTGTCTCCGGTGAATGTTGATGTTGATGCAAGGGTGACCGAGACGGTGCGTCATGTAAGAGCATTGTCTCGGGAATCTTGAGAGTCGATGTCCGCGGTGGAAACACAAGATACGATCTACGAGGCGTGGCAGACGTCTCCGCTCCGACAGCGCTCTTCTCCCCCTTCATGGCACTCACAACACCTGCAAACTCGGCAGACGCGTAGAAAGACTCGGGGATAGGCAGTCCCGGGTTATGGAAGAAGAGGCTCGGGCTCGCAAAGGGGTCAAACAGGTTGGTCGGCTCTTGGAACAGGGATACCAGTCTCTGCTGCAGGGAGTCGAGTCGAGCATTCCCGTTTGCACGCCGCATGGCCCTCATTGCGTCTCTGACGGACTTGGCGCCGAGGACTTTGTGGCCTGGGAGGAACATGGTCCAGTTGTAGATGCCGTTGTAGGTTGCGACGCCACGGACGCAAAACGGTTTATGCGGGTGTGATTCCGTCAGGGAGAGAGACATGGCCAGGCCGGCGCCGAGATGAGAGCCGTAGACGTAGATGCTGCCTCGACCATTGTCTGGTGGCATCAAAGCTTCAGCGATCCATTGATAGGCAAATGCCACATCATGCATCGGCACAGGCCAGTCGGCAGCGTTGAGGAACTCATCATCCTCCTGACTGGCGGCATTGAGGCGCTCAGTCGTCCATCGGTAGTTGATACTGGCGACGGGCCAGTCGTGCAGAAACTCTGGCAACTGCTTCACCCCATTGGCACTCTCAGGCAGCGGAGGCAAATGAACCACGAGGAACTTTGAAGGTGAAAACTCATCAATGTTGTACAAGCTGCCGCATGCGTTAGCGCTGTGTTGCTTTGGGTTTTGGGGGTTGTGGATTCACAGACTCGACGTCTACAGAGCCTCCAGAGCCGCACGTTACGGGGACAGTCTTCCGGATACGAGGGTGTGTTGATCTTAGCACGCTGAAGCATCGGCGATGAAGTGACGAAAACATGACAAGACGAGTGAACGAGTTGATGATCGGCGAGCTGCGCGCGTTTCCCATTAATCGAGAAAGCGTTCACATAAGCCCTCCCCTCCCGAGTGCTACCCTATACCTCCGGGATGGAAGAGTGGGCTGGTTTCGCTTGAATGTGGTAGGTTGAAATAAGGTAGACAGACATGCTTCACATGTTTAGTGGATGAAGCTATTTTTTTTTCTGTGTAGCGACGCTGTCTTGGAATCACATGCTGATGAATCACCATGTTGTGCAGTATTGTATTATTGTTGACTACCTTAAATATTGTATCCATGTCCTTGGCATTCATACCATCGGGCGCCGGGGGGGTTTTGGGTAAGGGTTCGCACTGTGAAAAGCGTCTGGTAAGGGCTCTGGTAATGGTTTTTGTACTTCCGTAATGGTTTTCTGCCCTAACTTCATTGCTTATAACGATTACCAGCCTGAAAAGGCTGACCAGACCACTGACTAGAAACCACCCCCGGGCTCCTAGGTACCTGTGATATGTAAGTAGCTCTACCTAACAGCCTTAGCAGTAGATAGTCCAGTAGCAACACGACACGACGGGAGTTTCTATATCGTGCCCCGTAAAAAGGGCCACTATTCTTCCAGGTGCTGCTGGTAATTCAATGCTGCAATCTCGTTTGCTCGTCTGCATATTGTCAAAAGCCCTCCTTATCGCGAGCCGTTGAAAACATCCGGCATTCAAGGCACTGCTTCATACTAACCGTATACTTGCATCCGTCAACATACTACTGCCCGACTTGCCCGCGTCCATCATCATCTTCCCATCTTTCACTCAATTGCATTGTTTATACTGTGTTAATTGCAGTGTATTTCTCCCTGATACAGTACAATGACGCTCTTGCGTCAATTCATCGTCTTTGGGACAGACAACGGTGGGTTACGTTACATCCCCCCTCCATCTCCAACCCGTCACATCACTTTGGAGCACAAAAAAACACAAAAATAGAGTAATGTGATGAATTAATCTACTGGCTAATGCTGACGCCAGCCAAGCCGGCATCGAGCGCTCATTACGCTTCGTCCAGGCCCTAGTTTCTCTCATCGCCACATATCCCGCCCTCCAAGTCGCCGCACAGCTCCATCTCACGTCGATCAGCGTCCCACCCCCAGCGTCATTCCTGCTGCTGCGATCAAAGATCAACCTCACCAGACGCCTCTTGCGCTTCTTCCGGTTCTTGGACCAGTTCAAACTGGGGTGGGATGTCTATGCCTCTGGGTTACTGGATTTCGACACTTTGCTTGATGTGCTTTGCAAGACGTCCCTGGGCGTCTTTGGCATGCTCGAGACGGCAACTCTGCTGGATCTGCTGGAAATAGACCAGCTCCAGATATTTGGACCCGAGCAGACTGCAAGCTTAAATTACCAAGCTCAGTACTTCTGGCTGACTGCCCTGTGCATCTCTCTCTTCCGCTCTGCCACTAGATTATTGCGCATTCTCGGCAATCAAGTGGCCCCCAGTTCCTCGTCTATCAACGAGAAAGAAAGGGACGCGCAAAAGGAAAATGACTTTCAAGATAGAGATTCGGCATTAACAAAAAATGACGATGAGTCTGCTCCAAAGAAGCCAAATGAGATTCAGGTAGAAACGAGCAACGGACAGACAAAATCCGGGGAGTCCGTCTCGCCGGTGGTCCTGAAGCTGATATCTGACGCCATGGACTTGCTTCTCCCCGCCTCTGCTGTTCGGCTGATTCAAGTAGATTCTGAAGTGATTGCCGTTGCCATGCTTATCAGCACAGCAGTCACCGCCAACGGCGTATGGGCTAGGTGTGGTAGGGATATGCGTCGTGGTTAAGATGTACGCAACAACAGAGTAGCAGCAGCAACCTTGATAGATACAAGAATTATACCGCCGCCAAAGGCTCATTGCTTGCTGCCTCGAGTTTCTCCGTGGGATTTTTCCTCTCCCACTCTTCCCTCTCCCGGACCATGTCCCGCTTGCACCACATGATTGTAATCCCGCACCAGAGCGCGCACCATATGAATGGCACGGCCCAGCACACGCCATATGCGACGGTTGCTGGAATCGGATGGATCAAGGCTACCACGGTGAGGCCGGCCGCCAAGATGAGGGCAGGGATGGACCAGAACAGAGACTGGACGAATAGCATTCGCCGGAAGCGGGGGCTGGCAGTATAACGCGCAGCGAGAGCTTCTCGGTATGGCCGACCAGCGCCGGCGTTGACAGCGACGGTGTCTTCAATGAAATAATACACCCCTGGCAGAACCTGTGCAAAAAGAAAGAAGATTTGTCAGTAAGAGACGCTTGTAAGTACGAGACACAGTAAAAAGATGTCATACCTTTTCGCCCTTGCCCGTAGAGCTCAGACGGAAGGGAGCACGCCAATCCATCGCGTGGAACAGCGTAATCAGAAACAAGACACCGCCGATGCTGTACAAAATGGCCGGAGCCGGCATGCAGAGAACCCTCAGCCAGACCTCATGCGGCGCACTGCCCACGATGAAGAGCGCCGTGACGGCCGTGATGGTGAGGACCGACGTCCAGTTCAGAGTGTCAAAGCACCAGCGGCTGTTGGTGCCCAGCGGACGATAAAATCTCTCCTTCTTTATAAGACGCAGCGTTCTGATGCCAAACTCGACGTACGTGGGCCCGCCCCAGATGGTTGTGATGACGGCAAAGATGATCCAGCCGGGGACGTGGCCTGCGTATCTCATCGCATAGTACAGCACAATCGGCACCACCGAGCCGTCGATAAACACCATGATGGCGAACAGAAACAGTCTCCAGCGCTTCCATCCGTGATGCCAGGTAAAGGGCAGCTGGGGCAGCAGCTGCGGGTTGTTGCCGTAGTAGTCCTGCAGAGTCCGATCTCGTCGCTTCCACTCTTTCCGCGTGCCCGCCCGCGAGTCGTAGTAAACATCTGATTCCTGCCGCAGCGCATACGAGAGGCTTCGCCGCGGCGCATCGGCGGCGCGAGGGGATTCCGGGCCGACCTGCTGGCTTGCTCGACGGGTGGGCGTGTCCATGGAGGACGCAAAGGTGACGATGTTTGGCAGCGAGGCGGTGCCTTGATGGGACATGGCGATGCCGCCGTTGACGGGAGCGTCACCAGCGGCCTTTGCCTTTGCAGCAGCAGCGGCGGCGGCGGCATTGTTTGGCAAATCCTCCGACATGGAGCGGACGGCCGCTGGATCCTGGTCTGCGCCCGGCATCGTGGGCAGCAGCGGTTTGTTCACACACACGATGCGATCAGGGAGGGTCGAATTGGAGGTTGTTGAAAAAAGTAAATAAATAAAACAATGAAGTAAGAAGAAGAAGAAAAGCTAAAGGTTTCAAAAAAACTAAAAAAAAAAAAAACTACTGGCGATAAGAGTCCTTCATTTGGCTGGGCGATGCGGGCGCCATTTCTTTAAGACTTGTTGGACTGGGTGTAGAAAAAAAAACAACTTTTAATCCAAGGGAAACAGGAACAGGGTTGCCAAGAAAGCGTCGGGCAACGGACCTTGAAGGATGATGACGTTGTCACCTGAGAGTGCCGATAACAACGCTGAGATGATCCGGCTGAGCCGATGGCATGACTGACGCTCCGTAGGGACGGAGCAATTAAAACCTGCAGATGCGCATTCACTCTCTGAGGTGCATGCAGAAAAAATACATCCGATGACCAAGGTAATCTTGCAATGGAAGAGAATTGCTCTTCTGGAGAGCCGCGACTCGACTACTAATCAAGCTTCCGGGTTGCTTTGAAAGGCTCTCCCCGTGCCATCTAGAACATGCTGTGCGAGTTACTGCAGACGGAGGTGCTTAGGTAGTGCATCCCGGGATTCGGATTCGGACACACAACCAACAGCGAGCCGGGCTACTGTTACTACCTACATACTACTAACACACTCAAGCTACTGTATGTCGTATGCAGCTTACTGATATTAAATTCGTGGTATGAATTCATTAGTTTAAACGGCCCTAAAAAAAGAATCCATGGATGAAACTTGGGGAACGACTTCCATCATCCCCCAAACCAATCTAAATCCCAAATCCATGACCTCGGCTACCCCATACAGCGGCGATTCTTTAAACTGGAGCTTCCTAACTCTAACCGGTAGGCTCAACACAATCTGCATCTCCCTTCTACTGTACTGTAAGCCTTTTGCTTGCGCTGCGACTCTCCCACATAACCGGGGCAAACCGAATCTCCATTTTACCCCATAATGTTGACATACCGACTTGTACTCTCCTGGCATCAACACCCAACCCCGCAATAGACTGTTGCTGTACATACAAGCAATCAGCATTGGAATTCTAATCTGATCGCCATCGGGAATTAAATAAAGAAGAAGAAGAAAACGCCACAAGTCAACCAGAATGACCCTGCGAGCCTCCGTCAGAGCATTGCCAAATGTATGTCACAGTACAAGCTCCCCCTGTCCATGCTTAATTCAACCTTGTCGTATTCACCAATCCAATCCAATCGCATCTAGGCCGCCAAGCGCGCGTCGAATCTTCTTCGAACAATCCAGTACTCCCATCCTCCCTCGTGTCCGTGCCACTCCAACCCGGGCTACCACCGCACCTCCATCACCCAGAACAAGAACATAGGCGGCCGCCGCTTCGCCACGCCTTCCAATGCCGACCTCAAGGAGTATGCCTTTGAGATGGCGGCTTCGTCCATTCGGTTCGGAGCTGGCGTGACCCAGGAGGTGGGCATGGACCTCAGGAACCTCGGCTCCAAGCGAGTGTGTGTCGTTACCGACCAGACTGTGAACCAATTGGATGCCATGAGACAAGTTCGAGAGAGTCTCGATCGCGAGGGCATCAACTTCAAGGTCTACTCCGACGTGAGGATAGAACCAAAGGATAGCTCGTAACTGCCCCCTCCCCCGCTGTACCCATGCAACGTGTATTGTACCAGCTTCTGCCGGCTGTTGTTTCCCTGACTCGACTAACACATTCGTCAAAACCATTAGCATCAAGGACGCAATTGCATGGGCGAGGCCGTATGAGCCAGATGCCTTTCTAGCCGTCGGTGGAGGCTCCGTCATGGACACGGCCAAGCTGATGAACCTCTATTCAGCGTACCCAGATGCAGATTTCTTGGACTTTGTCAACGCGCCACTGGGAAAGGGGCTTCCCATTGACAGGCCCCTGAAGCCGCTGATTGCAGTCCCAACCACCGCGGGTACTGGTAGTGAGACCACGGGAACCGCCATCTTTGATCTCGTTTCCAAGAGGGCAAAGACGGGTGTTGCTCACCGAAATCTCAAGCCCACCCTTGGAATATGCGATCCGCTCAACACGCGGACCATGCCCGCCGCCGTCAAGGCCAGCTCCGGTCTAGACGTCCTGTGCCACTCTCTCGAATCGTGGACAGCTATCCCATACACCGAGCGAACACCTCGGCCCACAAACCCAATCCTTCGGCCAGCCTACCAGGGAGCCAATCCCATCTCAGACATCTTCTCCCTTAATGCACTGAAGAGCACAGTCAAGTACCTCCCACGAGCCGTGAAAGACCCCGAGGATTTCGAAGCGCAGAGCGAGATGCTATTGGCGGCAACGCTTGCCGGAGTTGGCTTTGGAAACGCGGGTGTTCATTTATGCCACGGTAAGTGACCCGACCCCATGATGTCCTGAGCCACCTGCTAAGCTGACTGCAATACAGGCATGTCGTATCCCATTTCTGGCCAAAATCCAGGTTACAAGCACGCCGGCTATGAGATCCCGCACCCCATCATCCCGCACGGCGTTTCCGTAGCAGTCTCTGCCCCCGCCGTCTTCCGCTTCACGGCAGCTTCCAACCCAGAGAGACATCTCGTTGCGGCCGAGGCCTTTGGCGTTGACATTTCCAACGTAAAGAAAGAGAGCGCTGGTGAGGTCTTGGCCGAGGCACTGATGAAGTTCCTCCAGGATTTGGGAGACCAGCCGAATGGGCTCAAGGATTTGGGCTTTGGTAGCGAGCACATCGATGCGCTTGTTGAAGGCACCATTCCCCAGGCTCGAGTGCTGAAGCTCGCCCCCAACCTTGCCACGGAACTGCAGGCTGAAAAGGAGCAGCTACGGGGGCTTTTCGAGGACGCCATGAGCTATTGATGCAGCATGAAATTTGTAGCAGACTATCGGAACTTGTCTGGGTTACTCGGTATCATCTTCCTTAGCATAGCAATCTGCTTCACAATGCTTAGCTTTCGAAGCTCTGGGGTTCCGCGCCTGTCGGTTCGCCGTGTGCCGTTGGAGTAAACGACCGTGTTGTCGGGTAGTACCTCGCCGCTCGCAATGACGGACAAGTGAGACACTGTGCAGTTCTGCGTTGCATTAGCTTTGTAGCCCAATGAATATCGTATCGTAGTAGCTTGTTCTTCGTACCTTACCAATCTTGGCCCCGCCTCCAATTTTGCTTCCAACCTGAATGACGCTGCCCTCTCCAATCTCCGTCCCTCCGGCTTCCACCACCGAACCCGCTTCGATGAGAACGTAGTCGCCAAGGCTCACTCCGCCAGTGCCCTTTTCGCGGTTGTCCGGAGGTGCCCCGAGATGCACTCGCTCCTGAACAATACACCGTCGTCCGACAAGAATGCTGCCGACGCTCGATTCGATGCGCGACCGGGGATGGATCACCGTCTCTGCCTGCATCGTGATGGAATGGGAGCCCAAAAGTACCGCATTGTCCGAGATGGTGAGCGATGTGGAAAAGTTGACGGGAGGTTTCGGACCGCTGCGGTCAACAGCCGGCAGGACAGACTGCCTTTTGCTCGACATGGCGCGATGTGTTGATGTCAAGAGATGTTTGGAGTAGCTTCAAAGTAACTGGGTGGAGAGCTCAGCGTGGAATGTTGATTAGGGACCTTGGGCTAAGCCTTAAACGAGCTAGCGCTGGCGATTGTGCCAAATGTCAAGGCTGCTCTAGTACGGATTGGGCAATGCAAGCTCTCTCGGTACCTTCATGGTACTTCCCTCCATGACAATACAATACACAGGCTGCTGGGATGATGTAGATATCAAACCGTTAACGACGTTTCCATTTATGGATTCTTCTAAAGAAATCATGAATTATTTACAAATCGCAGAAACTCCCATCTACCAATAGCTTAATTGTCCTTTGGAACATTCAAACCGTCTACTCCGCCCTCGTACGAGGCAACATCATACTCCTCGGGGTATGTCTCTAGCAATTCCTTGAGCTGTCCCATCTGCTCCTTGAGGTCGGGTGTAAGGCTTTCATAAACGTCCTCAAACATGGAGCCAATGGGCGGCTTCTTCTCTCGCTCTGCTTCGCTGAATCCCTTGAGGATTTCCTTCCTCAGGCTGTCTCGGGCCTCCTTTTCCTTGGCCTCGTCCCAGCATCCTTTGGCCTCCATCCACTTCCTCAGTCGAGTGATGGGGTTATCCCGTCGCTTCCAGTCCTCGACCTCGACACGGGCTCGGTATGCAAACGAGTCGTCGGAGGTACTGTGGTGGGAGACACGGTAGGTCATGGCTTCAATAAGCACCGGCTTGCCACCGTCCTGCAGTGCCATTTCTCGTGCCTTCTTTGTGGCCTCTCTGACCGCCCAGATGTCGTTTCCGTCAATTCGAATGGTGTCAATTCCATAGCCAATTCCTCTGCTTGCAATGCCGTCTCCTCGGTACTGATCGAGGGTGGGTGTGGAAATGGCAAATCCGTTGTTGCGGCAGATGAAGACCACAGGACAAGAGCGTGTGGCGGCAATGTTCAAGGCGGCATGGAAATCACCTTCGCTGGCGGCTCCCTCTCCGAAAAAGACTGCCGCTACACGAGGCTTCGAGCTGGGGTCTTGTAGTCTCTGCAGCTTCAAGGCATAAGCCGCCCCCGAAGCCTGCGGAAGCTGTGTAGCCAATGGTGAGGAGACGGTGTGCTGTGGCGGAAAGTGTTAGTCGTCATTTGCAGGGATCGTATCGTATCCCGGGAGCGCTCACAATATTCAACGGCTTGCATCCATAGTGGATGGGCATGTTCCTGCCCCGGCCGTTGTCGTTTTTGTTGGCAAACAGCTGTGACATGAATTGCTCCGTCGTGAAGCCCCTCTCCTTGAACAGGCCCTGCTCTCGGTACTGGCAGAAGACGGGATCGTCTCTGTCCAGCACACTCGAGGTGCCAACGCTCACGGCCTCCTCGCCGGCGCTGACCATGTAAAAGCTTAGTCGGCCCTGTCTCTGAGCATCGAACATGATGAGATCCATGATGGAGATGAAGAGCATATCCTTGTACAGCTTGATGACGGCCTCATCGCTGATGTCGGGGCTGAAGGAGGGGTCAACCACTTGGCCATTCTGGTCCACGACTCTGTACGTCGGCAGGGCTGTGTATGATTGGGGCGTCTCGAACTTGAGCGAGCTGGTGAAGGAGCTCTTGAGAGCGCCGGGGAACGAGACAAATCCCGAATTGGGCCGTTGCGAGAGGCTTCCCGCACTCCGGATGGGATTGGAGATGACGGAGACGGACGGCTGAGCCAGTCTCCGGACGGAGGCCCTCCGAAGGACGCGCGAGTTGGCCTTGAGCGGGTTCAACATTTTGGCTGCTGGAAGAAGGACAATCCAAGATCTAGCAACAGCAAGATGACAGACCCCAAGTTTGTTAATATAAGAAAATCCGGGGATGGCTCTGGTTCTGGTTCCCTCTAGTTGAGCTCGGGATAAGGCGCGAGTCTGCCGATAGAGAGCGGTCGCGATTGAGCCGACAGAATCCGCCAGCGCTAACCGACAGGGGGGTTGTCCGAGGTTTCCAAGTTGAGCACTAACCCGGGCTCGAGTGGCTGGAGGTGCTTCTATTATAGAAGAAGAGACTGTCTTGGAAAATGGAAAGTGTCTGTCTGTTTTGGCGTTGTTGAATCAGTAAAGTCGGGAGAGATGATGAGAGTTGCTCGGCTCTTGGTCTTTCCAATGTTGCCTTGTGTAAGTCACCTCTGCCAACGGATGAACCTACTATTGATGCACAATGTAATACATTTTGTAAATGTGCCTGCTCTTGCTTTCTGCCAATATTTTTTTTTACACAATATCAAGTGTTTCTTTCATTTTTATCGTGTTTCCAGTTGAAATAGACTTGGTCTTTAGGTGTAGATACTCGACATTCCATGCGTGGATGCTGGGAGGGCAATTGGCAGCCAGGTGGCAGACCAGACGCAACACGATCAATCAGCTGTCAAGCACAATTGCTCGAGAATATTCTCATAAACTCATTCATTTTCGTTTCGTAATCATAGCTCATGATTTTCATGACTTTTGCAGAACCAAATCCCACCGTGTGCAAACCGCATCTCTGATGCTCCAGTTGAAGCCATCACCACACATCGCCAACCAGATCACCAGCAACATCACACTGCAACTCACAGTCAATATTATCAAAGCAACAACTAAAAAAAAAACACCACATTCCATCCATCTCAATCAATATTCCATCCTCTTTTCCATCTTCCTCCCCAAATGGCCCCTCCCGCAGTCAACCTGGTGTTGCTCATCCTCGCCCTCTTCATCCTCATCGCGCTGATTGGCTGGTTCTTCCAAACGAGTATCCACCACTTTGTCCAAGCTCTTGTCGCCCATCGCCAAGCCAAACAAGCCGAGACTCAACAAGACATTGAAGCGGCGGCAAGATCGTAGAAAAAGTCTTTTGGCAGGTTTGCAGACTCTCGATTCTTTTGTATGCTGTATCAATGCTAATCTGATCCCTCTAAAGGCTTTTACAATTGAGCATCTCGCTGGATTGGCAGATTTAACCTCTGGCTACCAGGGTAGAAAGAAGAGAAAATTAGTCTCATCTTCTTCATCTGTTCAAGAGTGAATAGCAACAATCAACAACACCAGTCACACTCAATCACCCCATCATACGCCATTCATCTCACTAAAGACCCAAAAAAAAAACACAAACCATCGCCATGTCTGGCCCTTCACTGCTAAGAACCCGCGCAAGGCTATTCCAGCCCACGGCCTTCATCTCTCATACAAACCGCCTCTTCTCTACCACCCTCCAGTCTCGTGCTTCAGATCCAACACCCACAGCAAACCGCGCCACTCACTTTGGCTATGAAACCGTCACGGAATCCGTCAAACAGGAGCGAGTCGCAGAAGTCTTCACTAGCGTTGCTGAATCATACGATAAAATGAACGACTTGATGTCCCTGGGAGTTCACCGTCTGTGGAAGTAAGTCTTGTTCCACTACCCTTCAACAACCTTCGTATCAATATCAACACAACTAATGCATCCCCTAGAGATCACTTCGTCTCCTCGTTAAACCCAGGAGCAACAAACCCCATCGGCACGCCCCAGCGCATCCTCGACGTCGCCGGAGGCACAGGCGACATCGCCTTTCGCATGCTCCAGCACGCCCACGCCGCCAACGCCAACCCAAACGTCCACGTAACCATCTCCGACATCAATCCCGCCATGCTGGCCGTCGGCAAGCAGCGCTCCCTGTCTCTCCCGGCCTCGCACCAGTCATCGCTCTCTTTCCTCGAGGCAAACGCAGAGGTCCTGCCGTCGACAATCGCGGACAACTCTCTTGACCTGTACACGGTTTGCTTTGGAATCCGCAACTTCTCCAATATGCCGGCTGCCCTGAAGGAAGCATACAGAGTCCTGAAGCCTGGCGGCATCTTTGCTTGCATGGAGTTTTCCAAAGTTGACAAGTATCCCATCTTCAATGCCATCTACAAGCAGTGGTCGTTCAGTGCCATCCCGTTGATTGGCCAATTGGTCGCAGGAGACCGTGATAGCTACCAATACCTTGTTGAAAGCATAGAGCGGTTTCCCTCCCAGACAGAGTTCCGAGACATGATTGCCGAGGCTGGATTCTCCATCGTTGGAAAGGGGTATGAGGATCTCACCGGCGGTGTGGCAGCTATTCACAAGGGCATCAAGCCTCTATGATTGCTCCCTCATATGGGGGCGACTGCTTATGTATAATATCTTGCGGAGGGGGTACAATGACTGGCACTCTGAAATAAAATAGAAATTAATCCTTCACGGTATCGCTAGCATATGACTGGCCATCATTCATAAACAAAAGACGTCGCATGGAATAATTTTTGTGACCTAACTACTTGAGGTACCAATCGAAAAACGAAGGCTAATCTTCTCAAGCCCGACACTTAATCCTCCCGGAAGCTCATGAGATACATATGTACACCATGAGAAGTTCTGGACCTTGCTCTCATACCTTCCAGAGCCTAACGCCAGATTGTCCCAAAAGGAAAACCACGTGAATGAGATTAAATTCTCAAGGCTGGGCGCGCCTGAAAAAAAAAAAACAAAGGAAGAGTGCCGCTACAGTGGCCAAGACAATCAGGGAACTCGATGCTCCTCGACCGCGTTTACTAATCGACAGTAGGAGTCGAGGGTCCCGCGGGTGACACGCCTGAGTCTCCCTTTAGACCTCCTCGTCCCCGAGATCCACGGCCTCGCTCGCTACCTCGTCCTCCACGTCCTCCGCGTCCTCCTCGCCGGTTGCTCTCAGAATCGCTGGTTCCGCCGGCGCTGCGATATCCACTAGAAGCAGCACCGCCTCGTCCGCTGCCACCCCAGGTTCCGGCATTACCACGAGTATTGAAAGGCTTGCCCTCTCGGTGGTGGAAGATCTTGACCAGAGGTTTTGATCGATCCTCTGTGGTTCGTGTCTTCACGGCTTCCGGTAGTCTGCCCATGGCTCCGTCGCGGTCCTCAATCGTTCTAAACTGGACAACCTTGTTTGAGCCTCCCCATTTCTCAATCTTGAGAATCTTGGACTTGTCAGCCTCGTCAAACAAATCGCGGCACTGCTCGTCCGTGTTGACATTCATAATGAACAGGCCAATGATATCAGATGCGGACGTCTTTGGGATTGGTGAGGTTGCTGGCTCGGGGGCGTTTGCAGATCCGTTGATCGAAGCCGAAGCCTTTTCGGCTTCCTTGTTAGCCGGGGCACTGCCCGCAGTAGGCTGTGGAGTTGATCGGTTCGGTATCGTGGAGACGGGGACAGCTGGAGCGGCCTTGGGCTGTTGAACTGGTGGCGATTGTTTGGCGATCTGGGCAGGGGGGACAGCAGGAGAGGTCGCGCTTGCTGGGGGAGCAGCAGCAGCTGTTGTAGGAGCAGCAGAGGACTGCTGCTTGGCTCCTCGATGCGAAAAGTTGAACCCCTGAGCACGCATCTCGGTTCCGATTCGTCCATCCTGGATTTCCAGCACCAGATAACCAAAAGCAGCATCGGCAAGGTTGAAATTCCACATATTCTTGAAGGCGCTTTCGTCAACTGCGCCCAAGGCACCCTGGCCCACTGGGCCTCCAAATGGATTTCCACCAGCAGCTGTCGTGGGCATCTTTTCTACAATTTGCAGGGCATTCTTCAGCAGGTTTTGCTGGGCCTCGTTCTGCTGGATAGCAGGCTCAACTTCTCCCCGAACGGTTTCCCAAACGTCGTTGAACGATGCTTTTGAGGCAGCGAGCTTCCCGCGGTAGTGATCCAACGTAGGATTGACGCTGAATTCGTTGTAAGAGCTTCCATACCTGAAGTGGAGTCCAGCCGAGACGGAAAAGTCCGCCTTCAGGGTAACAGAGAGCTGGTTCAGTATACCTTCTCGGGCGGGAGAGGCGTGCGTGATAAAGACTCGAGTCTCGGTGGGATCGTAGACACGATGGGCAGTGTCGACCAGCTCACCCATCTGTAGCAGAGTCGTCCACATGGTACCTTGCCCACCCGCAATAGTAGTGCGGCCCTCTCCATTGTCGAACAGTTTATGCATTACCACGGCGCCACCGAGACCGAGAAGCCGGAGCTTTACACCACCTACTTCCAGCAACATGGAGCGGGCTTCGTCGATGATGTGGAGGTTGTGGACCTTGTACTCGGACGACCTGAACTTTTCAAGAACGCGAACATCCTCACAGGCACCCCAGACGGTATAGACTGGAACATCGAGTTTCAGCTCTCCACTGAGTAGCAGAGGGAGTTCGGAAAGGGGCAGTTCGCTCGCAGAGAATCTGGATTTCACGGAGCCAGGGCCACCCTGCTGAATAGCCTTCTTGACCGGTTCAGAGATGAGTGGTGAGTACTGTGCTACATGCTTCAGAGTCTTCTCCACAATCCGTTCCAGAGATGTGTGATCGTAGAATCCGAAGTCACCAGTGTGGATGATGTGGTCAGCTTGAGCTTGTTTGGCGAGCTCATTGAGTGATCGTAGGTTTCCTGGGGTGAACGTCAGCGGATGTCACCCGTAACACGATGCCCACAACCGCAATATACCTCGAACGTCTGCAATGCAGAGAATCCTTATGGGCCCTGTCTGGATGATACGGCCTTGGTTGGGTAGGAGAGGCGCCGCTCCAGGCGATGGAAGGCTAGTCGCACCATTTTGTATGTAGCCGGGGGCATATGCTCGAGGCTGCACCTGTTAGCCAAATCAACGTCCAACTGAACAGCGCAGCAATCGAGGGCAGAGGGGCGTGGCGATGCGGGCGGCCATGTTTCGTCCCGCATTCTCGGTTTCCAAGCGGAAAGGCAGCATCAGGACGCGAGGCAGATGCTACCGAAGCAAGAAAAGGCACGGCGAAATGCCTTCTGTGGTGTAGGAATCCAGAGAAACCCCGAACGGGCAGCTCCCCGATCTGCCACGAGAGCCAGGGTTGAGAGACCAGCAAGAGAACAGTGTGCACTTACGACAGCCATTCTTTCAGCCAGCAGGGTACAGGGGAATCGCAGCTTTCAAAAATGGTCCGGTGGGTGGTTTCCGTACGAGAGAAGATGCTCTCAAGGGAGGATATGACGGGTATCGAAGATATGGCGAGAAGAAGAAGGACGGCGAGCCGCGAGTGAAGGTGAATTTGGCTGCTCAGAGCGAGAGTAACTATTGCTCCATAAAGGTCGGGTACTGAGTGGCTACCTGAGACGCTGATTGGCAGCCTTGCCGCAGAGCAAGTTTTACGCTAAGCCACTTGGAGGAGTAAAAGGCCAGGAACACGATAGCATTTAGGCAAAAAGTATGTGTTGAAAAGCAGTTTATGAAATTCTTTCAAATAGGATTTAATAAGATTTAATGAATTTAATTCTGAGAATCAGTTTGCCTATTAAATGGCACATTATATATATATATATATTACTTTAATGTTTAATTTTGTATCACGTTAAGTTTACAATACTAAGACGTAAATATTTACGTTATAATAAAACTATTAAAATTACACTCTATATAATATTTTCATAGTCTCTTGCTGTATTCTAATACTGTAAAAGTCATATTATATAATCCCGCCTAGCATCTGTGCAAACGGTTATCTTATCTTCATCTCATCCATGGAGCCACAAGCTTTGAGCTTCTCTCAAAGCAAACTCTGGGAGACGCCTTTTCCAACAGCCATTGATATGAAAACTCTATGGATGAGAACATGTTACGTCCATATCCGGCTTTTCCACGGAGTCTCCGGTTAATACTACGCCCTTGGGTTCTTACATCGCACGCCACTCCTCTGAGCTCTGCTCTCTGGCTGAACGGGGCAAGGCCCTCTTCCTCTGGGACGCAATGGAAGCAACGTCAAGGCCGCGATGCTTATGTCCGCCATGCTAAAGTTCAAGGACTCAAGAGTAGAGCAGCTTTCAAGCTGTTGGAGGCAAGCTTGCCCCATCTTCACATTTCTGCCATGTCTTCATAGTGTTAATATGAACAAAGATCGATGCCAAGTACAAGCTCTTCAAGAAAGGACAAACTGTAGTTGATCTAGTAAGTCATACTTGAACCAGGCCACCAATCTAGATTGCAAGGCTCTAAAACTTGTTCTCTTCTCTTCCAGGGATATGCACCCGGCAGTTGGTCACAAGTATGTCGTACCTTCGTATCCATGCCCAGTATCTGCCATCGTATTCGAATAAACTGGGAGATTCACATTTTCTTTGTAGGTTGCCGTTGATCGCACTCGACCTCATGGCCGTGTTATCGGTATCGATCTTATACCCGCCCAGCCTCCCAGGGGTGTTGCGGCTTTCCAAGGAGACTTCTTGTCCCCTATGGTTCAAAAACTTGTCAAAGAATTCATCGTCCAAAGCCACGGCGACAGGCCTCCTCAGGCCGGGAGAGACGATGTTGATGAAGACAACGATACGCTTCCAGAAAATACGATCATCGACCAGCCGAGCTACATTGATCGAGAGAGACACTCAGCAGAGAGTTCAAGCTCTCCATCTAGTAGCGCATTAGCAGAGTCGACCTCGAGAAATCTGGTGGATGTTCGTCAAACACCTCTTGTAATTGAAAACAGTGATAGTTGTGCTCCGACGCTGACCTCGATATAGGTCGTGTTAAGTGATATGTCAGCACCATGGGAACAAGCATCTGGATATAGTTCAAGGAGTCTAAGTAACCCTTATAACAGGCTGATGAACACGAGCGGCATTGCGTCTCGAGATCATGCGGGTAGTATGGTAAGAGCGAATCCTAGGCTTTTACCAACTGGAAAATGACAAGAACATGATGCTAATGACATGCAGAACCTTTGCGAGGCTGCACTTCATTTTGCCAGCGACACACTCAAACCCGGCGGCCACCTTGTCTGCAAATTCTACACGGGAGCGATGGATAAATCGTTGGAACAGCAACTCAAAGTGCTCTTCTCAGAAGTGTACAGAGAGAAGCCGGAATCATCTAGAGCAGTAAGCCTCAACCACGTCCATCCATACACGAGGCAGCATACTCATCATAACTTCCACAGGAAAGCAAAGAGGCTTATTTTGTTGCCCTGTATAGAAAGGCCAAGGCCACTATTAATCACTAGAATAAATCACACAATTGTCATCACGATTCAATGCTACGATGAATTGGTCAAGCAGATCATCAATTTGGCCATGTCCAGGCACGAAATTTTTAGGTTCGAATGATATCAAGTCACGCCATCCCATTTAGGTCCCATACATAAAGCGAAAATCGAAGATAAAAAGTATCTCCATCCTGATGCTTGCCCATTTTTTCCAACCAAATTTAGACCTTGAAGCCACGTGAGCGTCTGCGACCACGAGCGCGCTCGAACTTGCGTCCCTTGGACTCAACAAAGGGTTTCTGCAACACAGATTAGTACTCATGATCCATTGCCAGAACCAAGTATGGCGTACCTTGTGCTTGTGGGGACCGAAGCCGAAGTGCTTGACGGCCTCACGGCTGTTCTTGGGTCCACGGAGGATCAGGGTGTTGCTTCCGGTAGGAGCACGGAGAGCAAGCTGGTCCAGGGTGATGGCCTCACCACCAGCAGCGACAATGCGGGCACGGGCGGTGGCAGTGAAGCGGAGGGCGGCAACGGTGGCCTTGGGGAAGGTCAGGAGACGGTTGTCATCGGTGACGGTGCCGACAATGACGACGGTGCGCTTCTCCTCCTTGCTGAAGTTGGAAACAATGCGGGACAGGGAAACGGGGGGGCGGTTGATCTTGGACATGAAAAGTCGTCGGAGAACAACCTTGTTGAAGGCGGCATCGGTTCGGCCTGGTGTCGCAAAACAACGTTAGTCGCTCAATGCAGCCAGCACGGAAGCTTCTCGTGCCCCAATTTTTGGGTTCCAACTTACGAGCCAGGAAGCGGTACAGCTTGACCAGGAGCTTCAAGTAGACATTGTCGCTCTTGGGGGCCTTGCGGTGAGTGCCCTTGACGTGGTGGCGGTCGAGATCGATACCTGGAAAATTGGAAAACCATCGTCAGCCAGATGGTTCATGCTCAAAAATGGCTGCACATCTTCGTGAGAAGACGGCGCTCAAGTCGCAGCGAGATACACGAGGTATCATCACCACTCGCATACACAGGCTATATCAGTTTTTTTTCTTCACGTACCCATGGCGACGGCTGATGCTGAAAAGCTTGATGATGGGCTATTGTCAAAGTCAAGATGGCCGTGAATATCAAGGTGAACTTTTCCCAGAAATTTCAGGGCTTGGGACTTTGATTGGGCCTCTGATTGGTCGGCTGCTGCGCTAGTGGCAGAGCGGTCAGTAAGGGCAATTAGGGTACGCCTAGCTGACTAAGAAACGGCACCGCAACGAGCCAACTAAACTAGCCGACTTTGCGACTAGCGAGTGGGGCGTATCGATAAGCTAGCGGCGTGTGTCGCAACTTCGCCAGCCAAAGCGCATACTAGAATGAATCGAATGAATATGAACCTTCTAGCTAGCATCGTCAGTGCTGCTCACGCTATATGGCATGGATAAAAGCACGCAGACGCCCCAGTGGCCTATCGAGCCCTTCAGAAAGACACCCAGCCCTTACATTCTCCAAGAATTCGTACATGGTCTAATTACAGATAACCTGCAGTCTCATAACGACATAAGGGAATACATCCAAGCCTTTAGGGAACGCCTCTACCAGTTAGACCTCATGCAGCTTGGCTGGGGCGTTCCCCAGGAACTCCTTCAGCTGTTGTTTCTCATCAACATAGGGCCATCCTTCTCGGATTTCCGCGGTCGCATCTATCAGCGCTACAAGGTAGCTGGCTGCGGTGATGGTGCCGAACTGACTCTCGATCAACTAATTGGAAAGGCTGAAGACGGGTGGCACCGCATTAGGATAGAGAAGAGGCTCTCACAAGGCTCTGGCTTCCTCGGCTCAGGCTACACGGCCCCAGAGAGGCCTACAAAGCGCCCCAACAGTGGAAATCCCCAAGGTCAAACCCCCAAGAGATTCAGATGGCACTGGCAAGCGCCAATTCAGTGAGATCGACAGGCTAGCAGCGTGTTGCAAATTCGTCAACTAGAGCGCATATACGAGGGCATGGAGATTGAAGGCGCTAGACTGATTTGGCACCTCAATGATGTAGTAGCAGTCTGGAATGGATGATGCTTTGCGCATGACATGACGCTATCCCTTTGGTTAGCTGCACAGGGGCCATCATGTCTGTCCATCCATGTAATCGACCATATCAAAAGCATGTCGCAGCTGTTTCAACGGTTCCTGAAATTCTTGACTACCAACGTACATTCTCAGAAACTGCAACTTGTTCGGATTCGAGTTTCAGATAAAAAGACCCAGATAGAACCACAAGTTTTTTTTACATGAATCATACCCATGGCGACAGCACGCGCATACCATGACATCTGGTGAATTCGGAGCGCTGAAATCAACTATACTCAGCGTTATGCTCCTACTAACCACAGCTGAGATCTCCAATGGCGAGAGCTGCTCAATGGATGATGCCTTTTGTTTCTTAGGACGCTCCTAATGCATGATATCTCGACCTCGTGTCTTCTCAGCCATTTCATTTACATGAAAGGTGGCAGTGAGAATGGGTAGCCGCCATTCTTAACCCGGAAAACGCTCAAGAGGAAGCTGTAGACGAGGAACAATGTGATGCTCCAGACAACAACTGCAACTTGCTGAGTCTTGGAGTCGGCCATACGCGGAACTTTGACAGCCAGAGTAATGGCGCAAAAGGAGAGTATCCCATCTATCGCATAATGCATTAGCTTCTGAACGAGATGGCATAAAGGAGGCTTATCTTACAGATGGCGGCAACGATCTGAGTCTCCAAACCAAGTTGGCTCTGGAATCCGCCTGCAATGTAGCTAACTCCACCCTTGCCGTCTCCGACAATGTACGGCACTTTTCGGATATGGTTGAACATGTGTCCGCTAGTGAAGAGAAGGATGGCGATCAAGCTGACGGAAGCCCAAATGTTGCGATTCTGGACGACGGGCAGCACGTAGGAAGATGCGCTCACCAGCGCGGTGCCGACGCCAAGAACCAGAGTCACGGTCGAAGCCCATCGGAGCCAGTTAATCGGTCGCTTTACAGCGGGATGCGGCCTGTCGGGTAGTTGTCTGGAGAGCCAGGAATGGACCTGTTCAGCAGCTGGAGGCCTGTGATATGATTAGCATCAATGCCGATGTGCAGTGTTGGAGCTTGTCGATTTACCCTGCTGTAAAGTCGTATCGAGAGGGTTCTGGCGAGGCCGCGGCATGAGGTCCTACGGTGGGATTGAAGAGCATGAGCACCGGGGCGGTTTGAAGACCAAGCTGTGGTACGAATTGATGCGTTAGCATGCCCATGAGGTTCATATCCATCCAATTGCAGCTTTACTACCCACCGAAATGAAGGTTTCCCGACCATCAGCAAAATCCAAAGTGCCAAAGATCAATCGAGATTCGCCAGTCTTGTCGCCCCGAGTCCAGCTCTTTCCCAGAAGATCCCACTCGGGCTGAAACTCCTGACAAAGCTGGCAGCCGAATCTGGTCTCCAGAGCAGTAAGAAGCACAGCGACGCTGTGGTTCCTCGGGGCCGTCGTCAGAGAGGCATAGGTGGCATCATTCAGCTTGATCGGGGATGAGCGCTGAGCCAGCCGATTGAATTCCTCGTACGAGTCGGTCTGTGCCTTCTTTGCGAGGCCCCCGCCAATGAGCAGAAAAAAGGGCACAATTGACGAGAGGATGCGCATCTTTGCGGTTGTTTGCGGCTGTTGTATCAAACCGTCTAAGCACAGCTTGCGATGCGGCCAACTAAGCTGCCAAGTGTGTTGCTGTGCTGTCACCAAAGCTGTCCCGTTTTTATGATTATGTAACTACCAGTGGCTCTTGACCATATGAGGCTAGCGCATGAGGTTGACGTAAGGTAGCATCTACGACCTCGCTACTTAATGCAACTGCGATTTAGACACATGACGGGAAGTAGACTGCAGGTCCTGTCTACCCCTTTCGGCAGCTCCATTCCTGTCGCCAAGGTTGCTCCGACTCGGCAGCTAATCGCTAGCAGTTGGGAACTTGCATGTTTGCCTTGTTGTTTACCATGTCAGACGGCGTGGGCGAATCGGAGATGCAGCTGCGATAACGTAAAAGAGCGTCCTCGTCAATCGCCAGATTTACTCGGCAGTTCATCTTGTCATTAGAGGTATTCCCATCACCACCGCATATTCTTTTGCTCTCGAATGAGTGACAGCCATGAGCGCCGACTTAATTGAGGTAGCCATCCCCTTTATCGCCAATGCTTTGACGGTGTGCTGATGTGAAGCTTTTCCAGCGCACGACGCGTCTTCACGCCCTGGACCTTGAATATCAGCAAAACCGCCATAAAACCGACCTTATTAGCCGGGACGAAGATGCTCGTCGTCTGCAGCTGCGCGTGCTGCTGCTTCGAGATGAGAACACTCGGCTACAGGACAAGTGTGCCGCGAAAGACGAGGAGATAAAGGCTCTGTCACAAGATGGCGATCGATTGCGCGTCGAGCTTGACGGATTCAAGGCGCAAAGTCAGCCCGAGGATGCGCGGACTAAAGACGACGCAATTGAGGCGGATGATTCGGCTGTAGGTCATATCCAGAACCATGACAATCGCACTCTCCTCGCTAATAAGCTTAAGGCGGATACAAAGTCAAGCGAAACCCATATGCAAGATTTGAGCAAGGCTTTGGATGAGAACATGGCCCTTACGAAGGAGCTGCAACAGTTGCGACCTGAAATGGAGCTTTTAAAGCAGCAAGTCACGAATTACGAAAAGATGTTGTCTGAACAGCGGAAGACGGAGCTCGCGAGCAAGAAACAGTCGAAGCCTGGGAGGTCAAACGACGAGAGCGAAAACATGAGCGAACTTCGAGCAGCTTTGGACAAAGTCACGGAAAAATTGGCTGAGGAAGAGAGGCAACGCGAAAGCACCAAGTCATATCACCGGAAAGAACTAGAAGAATCGGAACGCCAGAACGATAAACTGGAACAGAGAATATCGAAACTGGAAAAGAAGTTGAAAGATTCGCAAAAGGAGCTTCGCGACGTGCGGAAAGAACTCAAGGCACCTCAACCTAGCTCGAAAGAGGACGAATCAGAGGGCGGAAATACTAGCAACAACCAAGAAGCGACGGCAAAGCCCCGAGCAAAGGATGAGAGGCTGTCGCGGAGGAACAAGCGCGCAATAGAGCAAGCGGCGGTGGGCGAAAAATCTGCATTTTCAATCACACCGTTCCTCAACAAGACAAAAGACACTACCGCCAAAGAGACCAATGGCCTGGGGTTGACGCTCGACGATGTGCTTGCACAACCCGGAGTCGATGATGCATCACCGCTCGTGATGGCAAACAAATCATCTGATGCCAAGCCCATAATAGCACCAGATGCCGAACTGGAGACTACTACACCTTTGAGGCCTCGAGAAAAGCTGAAAGCAAAAAAGAAAGCGAATACTACTACAGCAGCTACAACAACCGCAACTATAACAGCAGAGGATGAAGACCATTTGTCCAAACTCACTGCTTCCGTTCGGAAGATAGCACGTGTGAGGCCTGACGACACAAAAGACGAGGAAACATCCAAGGATGTTGACTCCGACGATACAGCACCTTCCAAAAGGAAAAAGCCTCACGAACCTGCCACGACTGACCCTGGCTCAGTCTTTGAGCACAAGAAGAGGAAGAGAAAACTTCTGAACAAGACTAACGATATCATATTAGAGGAAGATGAGACCGTGGAAGGAGTCCCACCCGTGGAAACACCGGCAGGTCGACCGAGAAGAATGAAGTCCTCCGCCACAAGCGCTTTCAACTCGCAAACCGGTACCAAGCCGTTTTCACCTTTGAAGCGGCACAAACGGGGGGTTAACGCAAGCTTTCTGGCTTGATCAAGGCGACCAACCCGTCAAGAGTTTAGTACCCCCTCCCCTTGAAATCATCTGCAGCAAAGGCT
Source organism: Trichoderma aggressivum f. europaeum (assembly GCF_033847375.1). Taxonomy (NCBI): domain Eukaryota; kingdom Fungi; phylum Ascomycota; class Sordariomycetes; order Hypocreales; family Hypocreaceae; genus Trichoderma; species Trichoderma aggressivum. Next base: position 852,565 of record NW_026946376.1, read on the forward strand.
GCGTGGCTAAAGGCATCTTCTTTTCAAGACGCCAAAGACAGCATAGCATATTATCATCAAGCATTGTGATTCTTCTGTGTAATTATTTGTTCTACCTAGGGTACAAAGTCATGGGATATAGAAGGAATGCAGTGCCCCTTTACTCCGTAGTGCCCTTTTGTTTATTAGGACATGTGTAGGTCAGTGGTTCGCAGCAGCAGAGAATTACTACTACTACTACTACTACTACTACTACTACTACTACTACTACTACTACTACTAGTAGCATTGTTCGGACCCAGAACCTGGACAGCACTTTAGCACTGCTGCAGACTGGACAACTCAATGGCAGATCCTTGAAGCTCAGCCCAATAGAGTAATGGTTCGTCGAGAGGGAGGGGTTGCATCAATGCTGCTGCTCTTCTCTCCATGGATTTAAATCCCACCTCTTCTGGGCTTTCATGTACAGATACAAGATCATTCGAATTAACCTAAATTATATTCACAGCAGACATAGTTTACGATACCCTTGTTCTCCTAGCGCCTGTACAGTCTGTTTGCTTGGGCTCATATCGTGAATATACTCGTACGTAACTTCATTCATACAGCACCCCTCATACTGCATATTTGGTGGTGCTAAAGCGCACTAGCAGATAACGGATTGATAGCCAAGATTTCCCACCTTACTCAGCAGCGGTAGCCAATCGCATCGCTCGGCCCTAATTTTTCGCCCACACAAAAAATTCACAATTTCAACCAGCCCCAACCTCGAGAGCTTAACATTCGGCTTTGCAGAAGAGAAGTGGTCTTCACAGCTAAAACTCTCTTTCCTCACCCATCTCTTTAATTCTTTGCGCAGAGGCGAGGCTGTACCCAATGGCTGAACAACTGATCCTCAAAGGTACCCTCGAGGGCCACGTACGACTTCCTCCCCTCCCCCATCGCTGCCGTTTCTTCAATTTCGATATAGGGACTGACAATTTTACTGCAGAATGGCTGGGTTACCAGCTTGGCCACCTCAATGGAGAAGTACGATGGCCTTGCGATGCTCACGAGCACCCTCGATCCGTTTGAACTAACAGGAAATTAGCCCCAACATGCTCCTGTCTGGTAGCCGAGACAAGACCCTGATCATCTGGAACCTCACACGCGACGAGACTCAATACGGATACCCCAAGCGATCCCTCCACGGCCACTCCCACATTGTGTCCGATTGTGTATGTTTTTTTTCTCCCGCCCAGACGTCGGTGATGATTTAGGAAAAGAAGAATTGTGTGGGCTGATTACAGTTTGTTTTTGAACAGGTCATCTCCTCTGACGGTGCCTACGCCCTGTCTGCCTCTTGGGACAAGACCCTCCGTCTGTGGGAGCTCGCCACTGGCACCACCACCCGAAGATTCGTCGGCCACACCAACGATGTTCTCTCCGTCTCCTTCTCCGCCGACAACCGACAGATTGTCTCCGGCTCTCGTGACCGCACCATCAAGCTGTGGAACACCCTCGGTGACTGCAAGTACACCATCACCGACAAGGGCCACACTGAGTGGGTTTCCTGCGTCCGATTCAGCCCCAACCCCCAGAACCCCGTGATTGTCTCCAGCGGCTGGGACAAGCTGGTCAAGGTACGTGTTTTCGGATTTATTTGCTCAGCGCTCCTCCTTTACATGACAATTACACCCATTTTTCATGATGTACTGCAATATTTCAAGTATTTGCTACTTCAGAGCCAGCAATGGCCATGAGACAAACTTTTTATCCACTTTGCCCTGAATTTGTTTTATTCTCTTTTCCTTTTATTTTTATCATAATATAAGGAAAGAAGAAGAAAACAGCACATATCCATGATATATATATATTCCCTGACTTGCATGCTGAACCCTTGTTTCTAACATGCAATGTCCAATAGGTTTGGGAGCTGTCCAGCTGCAAGCTGCAGACCGATCACATCGGCCACACCGGCTACATCAACACCGTCACCATTTCCCCCGATGGCTCTCTCTGCGCCTCCGGTGGCAAGGACGGTACCACCATGCTCTGGGACCTCAACGAGTCCAAGCACCTGTACTCCCTCAACGCCAACGACGAGATCCACGCCCTCGTCTTCTCCCCCAACCGATACTGGCTCTGCGCTGCCACCGCCAGCAGCATCATCATCTTCGACCTCGAGAAGAAGAGCAAGGTTGACGAGCTCAAGCCCGAGTTCACCTCCGTTGGCAAGAAGAGCCGGGAGCCCGAGTGTGTCAGCTTGGCCTGGTCTGCTGACGGCCAGACTCTGTTCGCTGGTTACACTGACAACATCATTCGTGCCTGGGGTGTCATGTCGCGGGCATAAATGTGTGTTTTTGTCATGGTAGGTCGGGAAGTCAGAGAGAAAGGGGGGGTTGGGGGTTGTGAGCATGGCTTGGGACGTGGTGGAAATACAGGGCATCGCATAGTTAGCTTCTCTTCCTCAAGATGTAACCGAGATAAGGGGGCAACAGTTGTGTGTGAATGTAACCTGGCAGAGGGTTAAGAATTGCTGGCATCAGAAATACTGAAAAAAAGGGTACTGGACACAATTCGCTTCTAATAAAGAAGATGGTTCTTAGCTCCTGTTTCTACCGAGTACAAGGGAAAAAAGGAATATCAAAATTTCATACTGTTCAATGCAGTCGGGTCGAAATAGTGAATGTGAATGGCATCGTGAGATGCGCTTGATTGTTCTATCCGTATTAACCCCTTGTCCCGTACTTTGTTACTAACTAGTCGGGAGCGACACTACGGGTATCATATATAAAAAGTTTGGCAGAATAGCCGTTATTCTGACTGCCTTTTGACAGTTGTGTACCTGGCGGTGATTCGATCCTAACGTGTTCAAACGCATTGGATCACAAAGCGTTTGACTTTTTGCCCAGGCGAGACACCTCTCGTCGGGAAAACTTGACATCAGCATTGACCAGCATGCTATGATCCGCAATGTCCACCTTGTCGGCGTGTTCTCTAAACCGGTCTCCCCCCATGAACCGCTTCATGGTTGACTCCCATAACCGGAATCGCTCTTTGCCCTGGCTGTCGCGTTCGACCAGAGATTTGACTTCCTTTTGCTTGCGCATTTTCGAAGCGCGCACCAGCCTTCGCAGAGCATCCTCGCCCAGCTGTGCGCTCTTTGCCGCATCTTCTCTGATTTGCTTAGAGTCTTTAGTCCTCTTATCCTCTTGCGGCGTGAATCTATAAGTGTGTGTGCTGGGGAATCCGGGGAAGGATGCTGGTATATATGGCTTGCTGTCCTTGTCCGGCTGGCCGCTGAGCTCGACGCCGAGGAGCGGGAGAGAGGTAAATGTGTCGTCGGCGGTTACGACAGCGAGGCCGCGATCGGTCGCATTTTGGTTAAAAACTCTGCTTTTGACGTGCGGTTTGAGAGACGAGAGCGGGATGTTGTGGTATTTTAGCATGCTCTCAAAGTCTGACGGGACGGGAGCTTCGCGACGTGACGATATTGCGAGCCGCTTGACTTCTTGGATGATGGAGCTCATGTCTACGGAGATGGAGCGCGTTAGCGGAGAAGAAACGGGTTGGTATCGTATAGGATTTGAGTCATACATTGTTCAACCAATTGTGTGAAGCTCTCCAGCGCCTCGGGAGTAGCAGATTCGAACCCATCATGCGACAAGACCATGGCAATGGATCGCTGGATACCAGTGCGGGCAAACTGGTGCACGGTTGGAGACATGGAAGCGACCGCCGACATTGATTCCTCGTCGGCCCATTCTGAAGGAGCAGCATCTTGCTGTACCTGAGCTTGATTCGTTCCGGATTGCTGCTCTTGGCCATCTCGCGACGCAAGTCTCGGCCGCTTTGGATCCGAGTCGGTGGTGGTAGCAGAGACGCTGCGTTTACGCGACGCTGTGTCGGACATGGTTGCTTTCGGCTGGCAGGAGGCGAGGATTGGATAGGGCGAGTGTAACGGGGTGGGTGAGTGAGTGAGTGGGTGGTGATGGGATTTGAGGAGGAGAGGAGCTCAGCTGCTGGGGTTGTCGCGCCGTAGAGCAGAGAAGAGTAGAGCAGAGCAGAGCTACAGAGGGTGTTTGGGTGGTAGGTACTAATTGTTACAGCACGTGAAGCTGAGATGCCATTATCGATAAGCCAGTCGCTCGGGTTATTGTGGGTGAGCTGGAACAGTTTGTACATTGAAGGATGAAGAGCAGTTATCATGAGTTGTATGGAGTATGTTGTATCCTATTAGTAATTGTCTTCTATATCGCGGTGACATGGTTCAAATTGTATCCCCAGCAAACCAAACCAAATCCCATCACGTTACTGTGCCTCCATGCCGCCCATTTTGCTGGCCTCTCAGCCCCGGCATCAGCAGCGAAAACTACGTGATTGGGCGGGCTATACACGGAAGGGAAGCACTTTGGCATAGCCATTCCATCCGCTTTTAATTCGTACCAGAACCGACGATAACCCGAAGTCGAGGCACACAAGCGCCAACACACAATCCAGCCCGGCTTCTGTTGATGCTTTTTTCCCCAAGTTGCATCTTTGGGTTCTTTTTTCCTTGCTCCAATTTCAAGAGTTTTTCGTCGTTCCGAGGTTTCGAAAAAAGGGGCCATTGCTGCCGCCTGTTTAATTTACGTTTGATTCGTCGCGACAACTTTTGCAACGGGGGATTGAAGTTTTGAACCGAGGGGCGACGGACCGACGATCCTTGGGAAAAGGCACTGTCGAACTTGCATCGCCAGTTTCCGACGGATTTCCATCTCTCTTGACGAGCATGCCCCCTGCGTTTCCGGTTCCCAAGTCGCTCATTTACACGCATTCGTCGGCAGCGATCAAATACGACCGAAAGATATTCTAAAGAGCAGAGCGACGCTGCGTGGCCGTCGACCAATGCTGTCGCTTTGGCAGAGATCGGCTTAAAGCAACCCTCGACGTTGAAAACGCTACTTTGATCCCTTCGAGATCAAGTCGGCTCAATTGAGTCTCCCGCCATCATGTCAGCTGTACGCGGTGCCCTCGACTGATCGTCGACCACCACGCATGTGCTTTTCCGGCTGCTAATTTGATTCTCGATAGTCCGTACCCGACGCGCTCAAGCCTTCTCCCGGCACCAATTGGTCTTTGCAACTCAAGGAGACCGTCTCGCAGCCCGTGGTCGCCGCCTTCTGCGGTGGAGGCGTGGCCGGCGCTGTCTCCCGGACGGTGGTGTCGCCGCTGGAGAGACTCAAGATCCTGATGCAGATCCAGAGTGCCGGGCGAGAAGCCTACAAGCTGTCTGTCGGCCAGGCACTGGGCAAGATGTGGAGGGAGGAAGGGTGGAGGGGCTTCATGCGAGGAAACGGGACAAACTGCATCCGCATCGTTCCCTACTCTGCTGTCCAGTTTAGCAGTTACAACTTTTACAAAAAGGTAGTTTGCGTGCTATTCGCACTTTTGTAGATCCGGAAAGGCTAACCACGCGGCGTGATTAGAACATCTTCGAGCCCTATCTGGGAACCGACCTCAGCCCCTTTGCTCGCCTCGTCTGCGGTGGCCTTGCGGGCATCACGTCCGTCGTCTTCACATATCCGCTCGACATTGTCCGAACGCGCTTATCCATCCAGTCGGCGAGCTTTGCAGAGCTAGGAACGAGGCCAGACAAGCTGCCGGGCATGTGGGCGACCCTTGTCTCGATGTACAAGGCGGAAGGCGGCATGTCGGCGTTGTATCGTGGCATTGTCCCGACTGTGGCCGGCGTGGCTCCCTATGTGTGTTCTCACTGCCTCTCGCTCCATCATGCTGGGATAAATTGAGGTCGGACGCTGACAAGTCGATAGGTTGGTCTCAACTTCATGGTGTATGAGTCGATCCGCCAGGCATTGACTCCTGAGGGCGAGCAGAACCCCAGTGCTCTTCGCAAACTCCTGGCGGGTGCCATTTCCGGCGCAGTCGCTCAGACATGTACCTATCCATTGTAAGTCGTCTCTGGTTTTGTACTTTATCCTGTGATCGATTCTCCTGCTCACTGTCCATGTTCTGCATAGCGACGTTCTACGACGGCGTTTCCAGATCAACACCATGTCAGGCATGGGATACCAGTACAAATCCGTTTCAGACGCCGTCCGCGTCATTGTCCTCCAAGAGGGCGTCAAGGGGCTCTACAAGGGCATCGTCCCCAACCTGCTCAAGGTGGCGCCCAGCATGGCTTCGAGTTGGCTGAGCTTTGAGGTTACGCGTGATTTCCTGACAGATCTAAAACCGACCGAGGAGAGTCGAAGTTTATAAGAAAGGTTCTGTTTGGATTAGATGCATTGCTGTCTTTTTATTTTACTTTTTTTTTTGTTTTTTCTTTTTGTTTTTTCTTCTTCTTTCTTTGCTTCCCTCGTCATTTCTAGCATATAATATGTGTGTAAATATGAAGCAACGCAATGGGTACATATAGATGGAGTCAGAACAAAGTCGTATAGATACTGGGCTAGGTAGCATAAAATATCAAAAGCTCACGCACGCTACATGGGTATAATTAATGGCTGCTTGGGATATTAAATAAATAACTTGCCGCTTTTGAACAATCAAGTATTATATCGCAGCCCTTGGCTCAAGTGATGGTACCGTATAATAACGGGCTCAAGTGGGTCGTCTGGATGCTTACCACAAAGCCCCGAATCATTACCATATCATCCTCCATCATATCATGCTACACTACCTATAATACTGGATATTCACACAAAGTGCGTGTCTGAGCGTGCCGTGCAAATATCGACCCTGAAAGAGGTGAATCAGGCGCGCCGAGGTCTATTCGAGGGTCAGGCAAGGGAACAAACAAACAAGACGCTATGGCGACTCTTCTCTACCAAGGCCCATCCACCTGCTCACCTTGACCTTCTTTCATCCACCTTCATCTCTTCTTCCACACTCACTCTCTTCTTCGTCATTCTCTCTCAACATCTCATTTTAACGCTCTTTTTTTTATTGATCAACCCGTTGGCCATTTAAATAGTCAACCCATCGAGTTTCGCGCGTCTCCAGCCACGCGTCTTCATGTCATCACATCTTAATGACTTTGCTAATCTCTTCACATCGGGGTGCCAGCTTTGGGTATTGCCCAGACACGCTCTCCCCGGAAACGTGTTGAAGTTGTACATCAAAACACTCATTATATACCGTTTCTCTACGGCCGGCCACTCTTTACTCGCCGATGAATGAATGACTCAGCCCCTCGCACATTGACCTTTTTGGTGAATCATCATCATCATCATGCCCCCAAAATCACAACCAAGCGATGCCCCTGCACCGCAAAGCCGAACATACCGCTCGACGCCATCGGCCAAGCAGGTCCGTTTCCCCATGAGTCGCAGCAAAGTCCGTGGGCAGACCAAGGCCGCCCAGAAGCGGGACAAGAACGCGTCGTTGAAGCAGCAGACGCTCACGCAAATGGACTTTGTCTCGTCGTTTAGCGAAGAGGTGACGCTTTCGGATAGCGACGAAGCGTCGGATGATGCATTTTCCAGCCCAGAGAAGCCCGTCATTCATCAAAAAACCTCTTTGGAAGCTCAGTCAAAGGACAAGGAGGAGGAGGAGACGGTGGGAGACACGCCCGTCATTCAAGACTCTTATGCCTCTCCAGACGACAGCCTGTCGCCCTTGAAACTCCAGCCTATCCAACTACGAAATGTAGTGCCATCGCCCAGCCGCGTGAGAGGCACACCACCGCTGGACACAGTCAAGGCTTCTCCACGCCGTCGCGCCCACTGGAGTAGCAATCTAGGGGGTTCGAAAAGACTCAAGCCGTCTCAGGAAGACGACGTTCCATCTCCGACACGAGTCCGGTTCTTGCCTGCCAAGGATGTGGACGACCGGGAGATTCCAGACTCTGATGAGGAATACGAAGAGCTGGAGTTGCTGGAAGAGGATCAAGTAGTGCTCCAAGAGACGTTTGCGACGGGCCAAGAAACGCAGCTTGTCTTGGAGGAGCTTGCGTCGTTGGAATCTCCAGAGCAACGAGAACAGGGGCCGAGCGCAGTACCCAGTCAAGTATCGCCATCTACAGCAACTTCATCCGGAGCTTCTCTACACAACAAACCTGTTCCTCCAATAGAGACGACTAATCCTCTACCAACAACAAAAGCACCATCACAATCCCCCACCACCTCGCCATCGCCATCACCGAATCCCACCTCCGAATCCCACCGCCAAACCGATCTCAGCCAAAGTCCACACGATCAAATCTTCGAATCTCAACGCGTCCCCCTTCACATCCTCCAGTCATTCACCCCCGTATCCGCACGCACAGACATCCTCCTCCCCATCCCTTCCAAAGTCCTCGCCTCTCTCATCAACGGCTCCGAGCCACTCCTCCATCTGCCCTATCGACTTCCTCAGCTAGTTGCGCGGTTCTGGCTGCTGGACCAAGAAACCCTACGCTACATGGCCTGCGTACAGCCCGGCGAGCCCAGCGGCCCCAACTGGGACTATCACGTCGATCAAGTATACGAGCTCAACAACCCAGTGGAAGAGCGCGATATGCAAGAAGAGGGATGGGTCACCGGCCAGGTCCGACGCTATATTTACCTGCCCCCAGCCATAGTCGGCCAACTCCTCTGGAACCTCAGATGCGCCACCTTTGACCGTACAGGCCAAGAAGAACATGACGATGGAAACAGCGCCGTCGAGGCTTTGGATTCGCGCTCGCCCGAGTCCAGCATGCCTTTACATCCAGCGGCCCATTCCGGAAGCCGCTCGACTACTCACGATGCCGGCCAGCCGAGCAGTTTGCTGTTCCAAGACCACGGGAGCTCCTTGGCCACTCTCCCGGCAAATGCCGTCTTTGATTCCTCTCCGCTGTTGACAAAGAGCCAGATGCTTTCCGACAGTCTACTTAGCGACGATGTTTGATAGATAGCCTTGAAATATTACTAGAATTTGAATAGCTACATGGATGGATTAGAATCATCATGATGATATAGTCAATTAACAACTCACGTCTGTAATTTTACCCCGAGTTTGGCAATATGAGATTGCTCTGACCAAACCCCCATTCCTCTGTGTGCTGGAAATCTTTCCCTGCTTTTCGCCGCCGTTGCATATGCGTGCATTCCTCGAGGCCTTTCATCACTCTGCAACAAAAGGCTCTCTGCCCAAGTCCATATATCAAATACATTTTTCATCATTCGCAATATACTATTCCGTATTAATAGACTGATCCGTCCAACCACGCCGTCTAAGTAACTAGCCACCCATGCTTTTCACTTGCCTTTCACTCCATCATGCCGCACCAAGTCCCACGACTCGACTGTCAGCAGCTCATGACAAATGGAACGCTCCTTGCCCTTCCCTGATTGCAGTGTACAGCTGCTTTTTGAGGATATCCATGGTAGTGTAATCTGGAAGCTTTAGATAATTCACGCACGTCATGACGCTCGGAAGGTAAGCGTCTGAGGTGTACGGAGGCTCGCTGGGTTTACAAACAACAGTAAACATTGGAGTTAAACTTTTGAACCCTGGTTAACAGTAAGCACATGTTCCCATGCATCCAAGGCGACAATGGAAATACTCACCGCCAATGGGAAGCTTGGGGCTACCCGTAGTAAACTGTAAAAAGTCTCGTCGTTGTTTGAGATCCAGTTCGCTCATAGTCTGCAGTAAGTTCTTGACGCTTCGGCTGTCCATGTTGTAGCCATGGTCGGCCTTTATCGAATCCATGAGAGCTAGATCAACAAAGTCAGCTAACTGTTCATTTTTGTCAAGTATTCTAGGAATAAACTCACTCTCTAGACTCCAGTCCTCTTCTACTCGGCCAAACAAAGAAACCAATTCGTCTGGCGTAAAGGCTCTTAGTGCCGTGTATGGGAAAACCTGCGAGAAGCCAGTGCGGAAGGCGTCAATCTGACGTTTGACGCCAGACCCCAGAGTCATGTCAATGACCCTTTCCAAGTATAGATCGACATTCTCAATCGTGACTCGCTTCAGGGAGCCGTGCTCTTGGAGCTCAATATCCGGGTAGCCGGGCAGGGTAAAATCGAGACAGAGGTCATCCAGCCTCATATTGTCAATCATAATTCCCTCGGTATCTGCCACCTTCTGCGCAGGCGTGCGGGCTGGGTCTTCGTCAATTTCTTTCTTGGCCAGCACAAACTTTTTGATCGTAATGAGCGAGCGAGCAAGAACAGGATCGACAATCTTGACTGCTCCTAGAGATGGCTTGACGCCGGTCAGAGAGGCATCTCCGATTCGGAAAAAGATTGGATTCAAATGAATATCAATGATGCGTGAGTCAATCATTGACCGAGCCACAAATTTTCCGAGAGCTTTGAACATGTGAAGAATGCGCTCTCCATTCGGTGTTGTCGCCTCCTCAGAGCTGAGCGGGCGAGGAAACAGCCCTGTTTGGCCTGACACAAACTCGTCTGAGCCCGCAGAGTCGACTTCGCGCCAAAGCTTGAGCTTCTTCTTGGAGAATTCCTTGGACACTGTAGAGTAGAATTCAAGGGTTGGGCCCAAGCCTGTGCCGACTTCCTCGAAATACTCCACCTCTAGTATGCTTTGAGAAGCACCGTACAGTTCCATAACTTTCAACGCGGATTCGAGAATCTTTAGTCGAGATATTCGCACCTTTTGCCGCTGGAGGCGGCCCAAGAATGGCCGCTCGTTGGAGCGATCTCGCCGGTTATCGTCTGTGGAATACGCATTCTGCCAACGAGCCATTGACCTGGCATACCCAAAGGATGTCGACTGGAGAAAGAGATGCCGCGTCTCAAAGGGGAATAAAAAGGGGTAAAGGCGTGCTAGGTCTTCAGACCAGCTTGGCAAGCAGCTGCTTGCGACGATCAGTGGCTCCTCGAGCTGACGATTGAGCTTGGCCGTAAGCTTTGTGTTCACAAACTGTGACAGCAGCTCAACGCGCAGGCCAATGAGGCTATTCCGATTCTCGACCAAAACGTCTTCTATGTTTGCATTGAGGTCGTGAAGGATGTTGAGAAGTTGCAAGATGGAAGCAGTTATTGGGTGCTTCGCCAGTGAAGCCGCCATGCCTTTGTCTACTTCTCCATCAGCTTCGGCATTGAAGCTATTCGTCCTGGACTCTGCAGGGGGCTGCCCAGAAACTCTTCGAAACTTGATGGGATGCGTCGAGGACCAGATGTTTTTATTACCATGGTCATTCGTAGAAGATGTCGACATGTGAACGGCGCGGTAAATGGTTGTCTCGTTGGGAATAACCTTGCCATCTAGAGTAAACTCAATATGCCAATCTTGCGGGATAGTCTGAAGTATAGAGGCGTAAGAAGCATGCCGTGATGAAGGGTGGGGTGCTGCATGCGCACTGTTCCTATACAGTACTCGATCGTAGTCACGAAGATTTGCTCCAGGTGGTGTCGCAACTCTTGAGTTGTCTTCCTTTCGAGTCAAAATGGCGTTCTCAGCAGCTACTTCCAGATTGACGGCAGAAGTATCCGCCTCTCCCTTCTCTCCAATGTCTTCGTCGAGCTCACCGACAATGGCATCAAGAGCAGTACCATCACCAGCGTCATCGTCATCGTCATCGGTGAGCTGCTTCTCGTCCGCACACTCCAAGGTAGGCTGCGGCGCCTTGTCTTCGTCGGGAGGACGAGTCGGGGGCGTTGCTACACCTGCCGGTGATCTGAAAAGCCGGGAAGACCGCCGTAAAGATCCTTTGTCGTTGGAGGGTCCGGCATGCGGGGGCGGATTGGACATCTCGGCTGGCTTGCTGTTGATGGCTCCAGAGAATCTAGAGCCCGAAGACGCAGAAGATGTCGGTGGCAAGGGTGGCTGTTGCGTAGCCCCAGGCAGCGCGGAAGACTGCTCAGTTAGGCCGGCGCCTGCTGTGAGATTCTGGGATAAGCCAGAGCTGGCTATAGCCGCAAGAGCCCTAGAAAGCCCATCCCTTCGAGAGATCCTTGGCCGCTCTGCTAGGCTAATTCGTGGGCGAAGATAATCGTCCAGCGACTTGAACGTAGCAATTGCGTGAATGGAAACCATGATGTTTCGATAGGGGCGCGGAATCGATAACTCATCGTCCGCGACGAGCCTGAGTTTAAGCTGCTTGCCCAGCATTGAGGCCGGACTGCTGCGATTACCTTCAAAGCTGTTTTGATGAACTGTGATAACCTCGAAGTGCTCTGACCTACTGAGCAGATCTTGTAGTTTATGAATCAGCACACTAAACGGCGTGGCTTGCGATTCAATGATGCCAGTTTTAGGTCTAGATTTCATTGCGGGACTCATGAATACTTCTAAGAAGCTTGCCTGAGCAGAGTGCGCCAGTGCTTCGTCGGGATTGCTGAAGACTGCGAGGAGCACCCTTACCATGCCAGAGGCCAAAAGCTCTGCGCTAGTAACGCTTTCCAGGATATCGGTGTCAAAGTAAGAGGAAAGCTTCGAGAAGAGCATTCGTCCAGTTTCCGGAGACAACGTTTTGGATGTGCGAGTCAAATAAAAGGCCTCGAGCTCGTCTGCTAGATGAGACAAAGTTTCGAGAATCTGCGTGGCCTGCGCTCGCATTTCTTGACTGCGGCCGTCTTTTTCGTGGGCCTCTAGGAATTTTTTGGCGATGACGACGATACGAGACTTCATCAGTTGAACATTGGAGACGTAAGGAAGAGTTGCGGCATCCAAAGACATTGACGAGCCACGGGAACTAGCTGGTGAAGCGTCGCTGGCGTTGAGCTCATTATCGACATCCTCATCATCGCCGCCAGAAGAGTGGTGCTCATGAGCAGCAACAGCATCGCCTTCGTCCTCAACCTCTTCGTCTTCGTTATCATTGTCGTCGGACTCATGATCTGATGACGGCGCGCTGCTATCGCCAGCATCGGGCAAGCTCAATCTTTGAGACACATTCTTCGATTTGGAAGGGTCCTCCTTTATGCTGGGCTGGCCATCACCCAGGGCTAATTTTTGTATCTCAAATATCACGCCCTCGCGATAAAGCTGATATCGATAAACGCTGTCAAGGCGAGTAAGGAGTAACTCGGTCGCTTGAAGACCTAAAATAACCAGCGAAGGATGATCTTCTTGTGACAGAATGGAAGCCAAAAAGGATGCATAAGGTACTGGCGCCAATGCATCCGCAAGCAGGCCTTCGTCCAAGTTGGAGAGCATCTTTATCTGGGCAGTCAGGACTTTCTGGCGCACGCTCAGGTTGATTGTGCTGGAGAAGGCGTCGGTTAATGTTGGAAATATGATGAGCACGAAACGGCGAACTTGGTCCTTGCAATCTTTCAAAAGCTCAAGGCGGCGGTCGTTGTGATTCGGGTTACTTCTACCGCTCAAGGACGACGGCGTAATGGGCTCAATCGCATCGTGCAACTCCATAAAGTCTCCCATGGCAACCCCTGCATTGCGAGGTAACCCCGGAAGCAGCTCGCATATGACATTGAGAGCTTCCACAATCTGCTCGCGAGGTCGATGAATAAGCGCCTGCATGACGATTACACTGTCCAGCTTGGATGCCACATCTTCGGTCCCTGTTGGGGGAGAGACGCCCGTCAATATCTGATAGAGCGTCTCCACCACGTTTAGTTTGAACAGCTCAGAAGAGAGTCTGGGGCTGGCCCTGGCAGTGAAGGCTAGCACACGGAGGAACTGAGTATGGATATTGGGCCCAATGAGATTGGTCGTCCCCGGGACGAGAAGGCGTAATATTGCGCGCAAAAGGTCAACGCTAATCAGCTCTTCGAGCTTCGATGGGTGATACTTGAAGCTTTCGGCGATGCCAGAAACACACAAGGAAGCCTGCTCCACAACTCGTTGGTCGTTACTGTTGAGGACATTCAGGAGGGTTGGCATAACATCTTTAACCACGGGAAACGAGTCGTCGGGGATGTTTCGACAACAATTGGCGGCAGTGGTCACAGCCGTTCGCTGCGTGCTGGTTGCAAAGAAGTCAAGGTAGGATAGGCACGCCGTAAGGCCCCCTTCGCGGACGATACTAGAAGGATACTCGGTTGAGATCTTCTCAAGCGTACTCAGAGCTTGCTCGGCGAGGTCTATGAATGAGATTTCGAGCAGCTTTTGGCAGAGAACTGGAACAGCATTTCCATACACAACATTGGCGATGCTTGCGGGTAGAGCTTCCATGAGGTTCGCAAGGCAGCGACAGGCCAAGAGCATGGTCTCTGGGCTCTCTTCCCTAGACATGAGCTGAACGAGCTCCTTGACGAAGGCGTCGGGAGAAAAGTGGCCCGAGAGATTATCTTCATTGGACACTAGGAAAATCTCGGACAGCTCTTGCAGAGCAATCACCTGGACAGACGAATCATCACTACGTAGACTTGCAAGAAGCTCCCGAAGTCGACTGGACAAGCCGGTCATCATGCCGGTCAAAGCCCGCAAAGTGCTAGAAAGGCCGGAGTCATGGTCTCCTGGGCCGCCATAAGCGCCAAAGGGGTCGTCGTCGTTCTCGTCGTCATCTTCATCGTCGTCTTCGTCGTCTTCGTCCTCGTTTTCGTTTTCGTTGTCGTTTTCATGTTCGTCCTCGTCCTCCTCTTCGTCCTCGTCGTCTTCATCGTCGTCGTTGTATGAAGCGTGTTCGATGGAGGTTGTGCCGCCGTCTCTGCTCAAGTCATCGTCCTCTCCATGGCCATCGCCTTTGACAGTCTTGTGGGGTTGTGCATCTTGCCTCTGAGGCGACGAAGAAGAAAGCCGATCCTTGTCATCGCCCATGCCGGTCATAATGGCATCCTGGTCAGAAGCATTTCCTGTAAATAGTTGTGACTCCCGACTTGGCGGCATCGAAGTTACGGTGGCTTCGGGGAACGAGTTAGCAAAGAAGCCAGACGCTGTGAGATGTAGAGGCAGACCTTGGGACTGGGAAGAAGTTGGCTTGCTTCGAGCTGATCTTCGGCTACCAGTATGAGAAGTGGGAGACGTCTCCATGGCGGCGGCTACAGCAGGCACCCTGCTCTCGTTGATTAGCGCCATGTCCAAGGAAAACGAGCTTCTGACTAACTCGGCGCCGTCCATATCCGCTGCGGCCCTCCCCTTCCGCGGCAAGGATGAGTGGGATGAATGATGTACAGTTTCTGGTGGTGGCGGGACAGCAGCTTCAGGAATCTTTTGTCTCTTGGACCGTCGAACCGAAGAGCTAGGTTGGGGTCCGGTCGCAAGACTCTTCTCCGCGCTCGAAACTTTTCGCTTCCGGGACGACGACGACGACGACGACGATGGTGGGGGAGCAGTTGCAGACGAGGACTCTGGCAAGGGTACGGCAGAGGCCGAGGAGGCAGCAGGAGCTCGAGCCGCCTGGCTCGCTGCTTGGCGGGCGGAAGATCTGGTTATTCTGGGAGACATGAGAAACTTGCCGACAAGACTGCTTGCTTGCTCGTGCCCGAGGTGCAGACAAGGAACGGGGTTGGTTTGGGTTGGGGGCGGGGAGATGCGGGGAGGAAAGAGTCGAGTTGAGAACGAGAGGCTGAGGCTGAGGATGCTGCCCCAACGGCGATGTCGCAGCCAAGAGATGACGTTGCGCCAGGGTAGAGATGGAAGCGGTGCCTGTCGAGAGTGTGAAGGGGCGCCGACGCCAGACTCAAATCCAAGGGCTGTCTTTTGTCTTTGGCTTGTGCCTGGGCCAGAGTGAATAGATGAGGCACTGGCTGGTCTCTGCTAAGGTGAGGTGATGCGAGGCGAGGCGACGGGAAATGGAGGCTCCGGCATGCAGAGCAAGCACCTCATCCACCACGGCACTACCGATGGCAGTACTTTGGCGTGCAGAGGCGAGAGTTGGGAGTTTTGAAAGGGCCAGAGCTTTGCAGTGGACGATGGACGATGGATATCAAAAACAGGGCGAATCAAATCAAATCAGTGCTGGAAGGGCGATACGATGAATGCGCACAGGACAGCAGTCAAAGGGAGGGCCAGCCAGCAGTGCAGCCTCTCAACTGTACATGAGCTGTAGCCACAGCAAGCTTCATTCATACCTTGTGACAGTGGCCGCTACAGGCCTCGCGGCAGCAGATACAGCGGTCGAAGCAGCGGTGGGATTGGGCGCGGGCGCGGGCGTGGGCGTGGGCGTAGGTGAGGGCGTGGACGAGGCCGCGGGAAGTCGCACTTCGTGGTCGGTTGCCGTTGTTTGTTCTGCCATGCCCAAACTACGCCATCAGGAGGGCAAGCACGAGCTTAGTAGGCAGGGCAGGAAGCACGAGATAAGAAGAAGACCGGGGGGGGAGAGAGGAGGATAAGGTGTGGCGATAAGAGAGACCACGGGACAAGAGTAGAGTAGAGCAGAGGATAGAGGTATAGAGTAAGAGTAAGACGGAGTAGGTAGACAGGACAGCAACGGCGGTTAGGTAAGTTGGGTGTCGAGATGGAGATGGAGATGGAGATGGAGATGCAGACGCAGACGCAGATGGAAACGGAGATGGGAATCGGAACGGAGCCCAGCAGGGCCAGAGCAGACGCGCGCCGCTTGTTGGCGATGCACCGAGTGGTTGCTCCTCATCTGAGACGCAGCGTCGAGAGTGGCAGCAGCCACGGGGACAGGGCCGGGACAGGATCAATCAGCAAGTCGAGAGAGAGGTCAACGACTGGTGCTCGTTACTGGCCGCCCACTCAGCTCAGAGCATTGCAAGGTCCGAGAGTGATGTGACGAAGCGTTGCAGTAGCACCGAGTGTGGTTTGCTACCCGCTGCGGATGGCGGGGGCCCATTAGTCATTATGAGAGATATTCAGCTGTTAGCGATGCAAAGACTCGGGTTGTCACTGATGGGCGGAAAGGCTGTGGCTGGCTACACGCGGTACTACGTCGCTACTAAAAAGCTTGGACTGCAGTGATGGTTTGCAACGACATGGTAGTTGATTCTCTACACCAATACTATAGCCCAACTATGTAGGTACTATATTACCGAGTAGTATATCAAAGAAAGCATCATAAAAGACACTGTAACAGACCATGTAAACACCTGTCAGCTTTAAAACCACGACGTGTATGTGCACCTTGGTAGATAAGGTACGATACAAGGCCAACAACAACGGTCCATGACAGCTCGCCAAACCCACCCACTTCAAGCCACCACTTTACCTTAATTCGATAACCTCCCTCTCCCCCCATGCAAAAGCATCCCGATAGGCAAAAACAGTACCTTGCCTTGTCCATCAAATGCAAATACAGACAGCTGCATGCCCTCATTACATTAGCACCATGCGCATCCCTTGGCGGCTTAGTCAGGATGCACACTCACATGGCCTCACAATCCATCTATCGGTGTGAATATCCAGCGCTGTGCAGCTTTACCCTGGAGGGGGGCAGCGGGGAGGACGGTGGGGCTCCATAGCTCAGGTGCCCCTTTTACTCCCCCAAGCTCGCCTGTATATCTATCGATAGAATACTCCTTTGCCGGATCAAATCCTTTCTTCTCGCGACCCGGGAGACGCTGAATATTCCATTCATTCATCGCCATAGTTCGCCAAGAGGTTCCGGGGCGGGCTCGTTTCATTCCATCTACGCGACCACGATTACGCACGTTATGACCATACAAGTATACGGATAGACAGACAGACGTTCAACGAAAGCATCAACTTCAAAGGCGCTTGCTCCCAAGGTAGGTCTGTGTGCCGCGCGCCGTGTACGAGTATCGACGGAAACGTGTCAACTAACGCCTTGTCCAGCGCTACTTAATTCATACTTGTACTACAATGCCTGAGAGCGAGGTTTCCGCTCCCCCCAAGGCTGAGGCGACCGAGTCGCATGCTGCCGAGAAAAGCAGCCCTACACAGGCCTCGGCTGGAAGAGCCACCCCCCGCTATGCCAGCGCAACCGCTACTTCGACGGTAGCCAGGACGTCGGTCGGCCCTGGTGCGCGATCTCCCGCCTTGAACAAGACGCACACTCGTTCATCCCCCTCGGTACATCGATCTACTGCTTCCACGTCCGGGCTGGGTCATCGAAGCGGTGCCAGCGTCGGTGCGGGCGACGATGCCGTCAAATCTGCATCGCGAAGAGAGAGCACCGTCGTTTCAGCAGAGAAAAAGGCCGGTGCGACATCCACTACCGCCACCGCCCGTCGATCCACCGTTGGTGTCGGTGCGGCAAGTCCCAAGCCCACTGTTGGCCAACGGACCAAGCCGAGCGGGAGCTCCGAGTCGTTGTCTTCGACCAGGACACCAGTCTCTCGAAGCGCTGTTTCATCGAGCGCCGCAGCCGATGCACGGAAGAGACCAGCTGCACCGGGCATAGTCACTGGGGCCTCACGACCGTCCACACGAACCTCGGTTCGCGACGCTCACATTGACAGCCCTAAACTTGACGAGTTAAATTCCAAGCTAGCCGACAAGGACAAGGAAATTGAGTCTCTCAAAACAGAACTGACCACGTTCGAAAGCACCGTGGCCGAACTTCGCCAGCAACTCGAGACCAGTGGCCAGCAAGCAGAGGATGGCGGTTCTAACGAGGAGCAAAAGGACGCGCCAGACGCGCCCAAGACTGATTACGATGCCATCATACGTGATCTGGAAGCTCAGCTGCAGGAGAAAGCTGACAAGCTTCGTGCTGTGGATGCAGAGCTCTCCGAGGCTGCTCACGCTAAAGAGCAGGGAGGAGAAACCCTCGAGGAGCTGCAGAAGGAGCTTGAGAGTCTAAAGCTCGAAAACCAAGAGAGGATCAAGGCAACAGAAAGCCAGGGAGGAGAAGCTCTCGAGGCACTGCAAAAGGAGCTCGAGGCCTTGAAGCTTGAAAACCAAGAGAAGATCAAGGAGGCGGAGAACCAGGCCGCAGAAGCCCGTGATGCTCTGCAGAAGGAGCTTGACAGCCTGAAGCTCGAAAACCAAGAGAAAATCAAGGCAACGGAAAGCCAAGGAGGAGAAGCCCTCGATACTCTGCAGAAGGAGCTGGAAAGTCTAAAGCACGACAGCGATGAGAAGCTCAAGGCTGCGGAGGCCCAGGCGGCAGAGGCACGCGATGCGTTGCAGAAGGAGCTGGAAAATCTAAAGCACGAAAGCGAAGAGAAGCTCAAGGTTGCCGAGGCCCAAGCTGCCGAGGCTCGCGATACGCTGCAGAAGGAGCTTGAGAGTGTGAAGCTTGAAGGCGAGGAGAAGCTCAAGGCAAAGGAGAGCGAATATGAGCAAGCCATACGTGACTATGCCGCCCAGGTCGAGAAGCTGCAGGCTTCTGTCTCCGACAAGGCAGAGTCAGACACTGCGGTGGCAGATTTGCAATCCAAGTTTGACGCGACTGTTCAAAACCTGCAGCAGCAGGTTGACGAATTAACCGCTTCGAAGACCGAACTGGAATCAACCATTGAGTCAGTCAAGACTGAGCGCGATGAGCTCAGCGGCAAGATTGCCCATCTCGAAAGCGAAATCCTGGAGTTCAAGACCAGGCTCGCAACATCGGAGACGGCAATCAAGGAGGCTGAGTCCAACGCAGACAGCGACAAGCTGAAGATTCAAAGCGAGTTGGCCGCTCGGGGCGCAGAGCTTGAAGCCACCCGCAAGAGCGAAGCTGAGCTGCAAAGCACAGTTGGGGAGCTGAAAGCTACGCTAACCAGCAAGGACGAGGAGGTCGCTAGCTTGAAGGCCATGCACGACGAGCGCCTGAAGCAGATTTCTCAAGACTACGAAAACGAAATTGAAAGTCTTCGTGGCGATGCCTTCTTCAAGCGAAGATTCGAGGAGTTGGAAAAGCAGCACAACGAGCTACAGACATCCGCGGCCCAAGATTCAGAGCAGCACGCAAAGGCCCTAGCAGAGGCGGAAGAGCGCCGCTTGTCAGCCGTCAATATCCTCGAGGCAAAGCAAGCGGAATACGAGGCGGAGCTTGACAAGATACGAAACCTTCACGCCGAAGAGTTGACATCTGCCAAAACTAGTGCCGCAGAAGCCTTGGATGCTCATGTCAAGGAACTTGATGCCATCAAGGCTCGATGCGACGAGCAGCTTCGTCTTGCGTTAGCAGACGGAGAGGCTTCATCTGCCGAATTCTCCAAGTCTCTTCAAACTTCTCATGAGAAGCTGGTGGATGAGCTCAAGAGACAACATGAAGAGGAGAAGCAAGAACTGGTTGCTGCCCATCAATCCAACCTGACAGCAGCCACCAGTCAGCACGAGTCAGCTTTGGCCACGCTGCAAACAGAGCTTGAGCAGGCCACCGCGCTGCTGGAGAAGACGAAAGCCATCAACATCCAGGAACTGGAGGAGGCCAAGCGTGAACTGCACGGCACACATGCCGCTGAGATTGAGAAACTCGCCGCTGCGCACACCGACGCAAGTTTCTCGCTCAAGGAAGAAGGGCTTCAGATGAAGCAACAGCTAAACGAGCTGCAAGCTGTGTACCGGCAAATGGAGACTGCTCTGGATGATTCCAAGGCCAAGAACGCCAGCCTGGAACAGCAATTGTCAGCCCAGGCCGCCACCGCCGGAACCCTCCAGGAGTCTCTGCAAAAGATGCAGGAGCAGCTCGTTGCCGCCCAAGCCGAGGCCGACGAGCTCAGCCAGCAGCTTGCCCAGGAAAAGATGGAGCGCATGGTTGCCCTGGCCGAGTTGGATGCCGTCAAGAGGCCTCAGGACTCGACGGCTCTCAACAACCTCAAGGCTGAGCTCGCTGCCGTCAGGGCAGAGCTGCAAGCCACTCAGGCCGAGCTGAAGAAGAAGGAAGATGTCGCTCGGAATGATTACAACGACTTGAACGATAGCATGACTACGTTGCTGGAGGAGGCCAACAAGAAGTCGACCGAGTCACAGCTGCAAGTCGAGCAGTTTATGAAGAAGCTCGAGGACGCAGATGACAAGTACGATCAACTGCTGGCCCAGTTCAAGATCAAGAATGCAGAGCTAGCCGAGGCCGAGGTAAGTTTTACACACCAAACTTCACTCAACCCAACTCAATGTACTCTCACCAACTAACACCATCACGAACAAGGCTCAAGCCGCTCTGTACAAGTCCAACAGCGGCAGGACCGGCAACGCCGGCTTAGATGACTCAGCCGAAGGCGACGAAGATCACTCTTCAACAGCATTAGCTTTGGTGCGAGAGTCCCTTGAAAATCGCAGCCTTTCCCGTAATCCCGTCTTTTTTTTCTTTTCAACACTCGGTTGATGGTGCCTTGATGTAGCTAACCGTTTGAAGTAGCTCAGCAAAGTTAGATTGACGGCGAAGCAAGTCGATACTCTCGATCGGGAGATGAGAGACCGCAACTTACAGTAAGCAGTTCAACTTGGGCTTCTATTGCAACCAACCTGTGGGGAACACACGCTGACTATTTGTTTCTTCTTTGAACAATCCAGACTTCTTAATTCAATCACGGACGTGAAGATGTCTTCTTAAAATCGGCGGGAAATTTACTATACTCTTGTACATCTTAATTAATATTTAGTGGTAATTAACATTGCCTTGTATTGAGCAGTTGAATCAAGACTTGTAAAACAATTTTACATTTTATCATGAGCCGCCATGAGAGATCCTGCATCGTCACATGTTAGCAATTATACATATATATAAACAATAATAGACTGTAGCCTATAACATATCATTCTTGACTTACCAATAAACGTAGTTACCAGGCGACTGCGAACTTGGCAGATATCCTCCGGGACAAGCCATATGGTGGCACCAAGCTTACGAGCGATGCTGATACTCAACTTGGCGTTCATGTATGCGTCTTCTTCTGTCTGGCCGGGAGTCACGAGGTCATAGTCGACGTAGCTGCTCTTCATGCCGTTCAATACGTCCAAAAGGAAGATGCCAGAGCCAATGGCCGGATCCTTGAAAGACCGGATAGATGAGTTGCGACCGCCCTTCTTGGACATGTCGTTGGCCCATCTAACCATTTCAGCGTCGGTAATCTCTCTCTTGCCGAGCTTCTGTGCCAACGAGGACAAAGTCACCGTAATGTTCTTTCGCATGAGTTGCCAGACGAGTCCCAGCGTCAATGTTCTTTGACCGTCAGTGATGTCTGCTCCTTGGATGCCCACAAGAGAGAATCCATTCTGTTTGCCAAGCTCAATGGCGTAATTGGTGTTCTCGACGGCCTTGAATCTAAGCATTTCGCCTCCGTGGGCGGGAGCCTTGTTAACGTGGCGCCAGTTCACAGAGCCCTTGATGACTTTGTCGTATGCCTGCAAAAGCACCGATCCGTCTCTCAAGTCATCAAAGAAGGAGACTACAGCAGGCTGCACGTCCAAACTGTTGAGCCATAGGGTAAAGACTCTTGCCTCGCGCTCTCCCTCTGCGTCAAAGTCTTCAACTTCCAGCTTCTCCTCTTCCGTGATGGGGTCGAGCGCGGGATGAGTGTTGAAGAGATTGGCCACGAACGCCAAGTTAAGCTTCGGGTTACCCGCAACCAAGGATGACGGAGTCAGGAACTTGCGGCATCCAAGCTTATCAGCTTCTTGCAAAGTTTCCTCGGCTCTCTGCGCGAGATCTCTGGTTTGCAAAGCGGCTCGAGTGCAGCCGTACTCGGATCCAATCTGCGCGAGAAGAACGGTATAATTTTCACTGTCCTTGACATCGCTAGAGAAATTTGTAACTCTGAGGGTAGGAGGACAAGTCAGTAAATTGATCGCATGGGAAAAACAAGAAGAGAAAACACGAACCTTCGGGGCCAGTTTGCGGCCTTCAAGTGGTAGTTGAACCAGCGAAGCAGGATCTGCTCCGGGGGCAGTCTCAGGAACTGTTCTAGAGTTTCATCCTCCTCCAGTAGCCGGTAGAGCTCAGGGTGCAGCTTAATGTCAATCTTACCCAAGAGACCTCGTCGGATGATTTGCCAAATGAGGCCCAGGATAAGATGCTCGCGAACTTCGATGATGTCACCCGCTCCAATGTTGACAACGGAGCAGCCGATACCCTTGCAAGACTCAATGACGATGTTGTTGTTCTCGCTCATCTGGAAGGCATTGAGAGTTTTGGTCTTTCGTCCAGGAATGTTCATGACTCGTTCATCGATAGTATCAGGAACGCTATCGTTGATGAGCTTCGCAAGCACCAATCCGTCTTTACATTCATCAAACATTTCGAATGTGTCGGTAGGGAACGGAAGTCGGCTCCCAATGTCCGGATCACCGGCCAACACCGCATTGATATGGCGTGTAAACTCGGTCCGTTCATCTTCGTTGATTGTGTGTGTGGTGTTTGCGTTTGATCCCTGCACTTGGATCTTACCACTCACGCTGCCCTTGGACGCATGGCCGTGGGCAGGTCCAGATCCAGGCTGAGCCGGGGCAGGGCCGGTAGACATGCGTTTCTGGGCGACCGACCCAGCGCGCAGCTTCGCAATAAGCTACCAAACGGTTAGAGAGGGTGCAAAAAGTGAGCTGTGATGTGACATAGTTAACTGACGCCGACATAGTCCTCCAGCTCCACTCGTCGCGAGGAGTCCAGATCTACTTCTTTCAGGGCTTGTCGGACAACATCGTATGGCTGGTTTTCGCTCTGCTGGGTTGCTTTGATGGCAGTTGCTTCGTCGAGGTAGCCTCGGTCCTCGACGTCCAGCCTCTGGAAGGCATCGGAGAGCTGGAAGATCTCGTTCTGCGGAAACTGAGGAAACTTCCTGCGCAGCTGTTAGATCCCACCAAGACAGTGACACGCCGTACCAAACGGAAGCCTTGCATACCTCTGTAGCTTGAGGACGTTCATACTGGGCGATGCTGGCGATATTCCGCTCGGGAAGATGGACGTTTGTGTTTGGAATTGAAGGAACCGCGCGTCGCTGGGAGGCAATACAATAAGTAGGTACTAAGCTATGATGTTAGCTAAGGAGGGGGTTACGACAGCGACAGTCGTCAAACCCCACACAGCCACAGTCTCCCCCCCACGCTAAACTGTTAGCTGCCTATTCAGCTGGAGCTAAATAGCTCAGGGCCATAATCCAGAGTACAAAGCAGGCACCTGTATTTTACTGCTGCTGCCTACGATAGGTACATACAGGCAGCTGCTGTAGGGGATACCCAGGTAGGGACAGACTCCATTTATACGGCTAAGAAACAATTAGGCATGGATGGATGCTTATTTTTTATTTTATTTTCAGGTACGTATAATGATAAATGATCAAGTTGATGGCATTGTGATTGTGTGATTATGTGATGGTGATTGTGCAGGTGCAGGTGTAGGTGTAGGTACCGGTGCACAGATGTCACGATCCCTTCAAGGCTCCCATTTATACAGGTACCTAAGGTACTAAGCTACAGAGGAAGGTACCTAGTAGTTACTAATGTTAAGAAACAACAATAAAACTATTTTATTACTAGGTAGCTATTAGTTACAACTCCAAAATATCGCAGCCCGTTTCAGGCGCGTATTCGAACACCATTATAACTAGCATAAGTTTCTGCCTGGCAATGCCAAGCATCCCATATCCCACAATGAAGCCGTATCACATTCTTGAAAGGGGGAAACACCTGGAAACCCGAGCATTGTACAAAACGATCGATGGGAGAAGAAGACACGGGTAGAAAGGAGAGTAACAAGGCCGAGACCCCAGATACTCAGTCCACTGCCGTAATACTCTTCGACATTTGCGGCCTCTACTACTCAGCAACATCAAGATCGTCATGGGCGGGAAGAGGGCTCTCAGCTAAGCAGAAACATCAGTAAGCAGGTTTCAAGGATCTGGAGCAAGATGGTCCACCACGTTACCTTTCCTTTCATCACCGTTGGTTCCATTCTCCTTTCGGTCACGATCATCGCGCTCATCTTTGGCATCGCGGTCACGGTCCCTATACGGCCAATCATGTCAAAATTTGGATTCATCGTTGATGAGATTCACAACCATACCGGTGTTCAGGGCTTCGAGACCGGTCTCGGTCCCTTCGGCTATCACGATCATAATCTCTGTCGCGATCGCGGCGCTCGTCTTTCCGTGGGGAATAGTCGCGGGTGCTGCGTCGAGGGGATGGTGACCGTCCGCGGCGAGGAGATCGGGGTCCACGACGATCACGATCACGCCCAGATTCGAAGCGCCAAGAGGCTGATGGAGGCGTTCTGGCCCACTAGCAGCGCGTTAATATCGTCCAATGAGTCGATTATAGATCTGCGAATACATACCTCGATCTTCAATAGGTCATCTCGGCCAATGCGTTTGTTGTGCATTTCGTGATACGCATCATCGGCATCACGTCGGTCTTCGTATTCGACGAATGCGAACCTGAGAGCGGTCAGCATGTCTGAATCTGGCCACAACAAGGGCCAAAGAAACCACCCACAGTCGACTGGAAGTGGATCGCGGTGCAGGAATATCGCAGCGGACCAAGCGCCCATATCTGTCCAAACATGATCATTAGCGATGCCATCACAAGGCAGAAGGTGGAAGGCGCAGTCGCCGGGGTAGCCGTTTTCTCGGGCAATTTTCGTTGACTGTTTTTTGCCCTGAGAAAGGAGGTGCAATCTAACTATCCATTCAAACAGAGAACAACCTCGAGGCGATGGATGAAACGCATGTGGCCGACGCGGCAGGAAAAGGGAGAGGTAGGCTCAGGCGTCAGCGGGGGGGAGAGGGTTGCGAGGGCATCGACATCGACGTGGGGATCAAATCTGTCCATCGAAAGGAATCCCCCGTTGCGGTATGAGACGAGGCGCGAGCGAGGACGAGGACGAGGACGAGGGCGAAAGCGAGGGCGAAAGCGTGAGCGTGAGCGTGGCGTGGTTGACATACCGTTCGAATTCGTAGGCAAGGTCGCGGGCGCGGGTGCCGTGGCTGAAGCCTGTCACATATAAGGTAGTGCCGCCGCGAGACATGTTTTTTTTTTTTTGGTTTGCAAAGAATAACAGCAATCAATCTGGAGGCGTAATGGATCAAGCAGATGATAAAGAGGTGAATGATCCTGGCGTGTGCTCAGTTGACGTTTGCAGGTGCTGAGATTAGTTTGAGGTTACTAAGGTAGGGAAAAAATACTAGAACGGAGATTTAAACCAAGCCAAGCCCAAACAGGTAGGATATTTTAGTAATTAGCACTTCTCCACACTTGTACAAAATAATGACGACGACGGTGAAATCCCTAGACAAAACACCAAACCCCTTGTGTCCAAATGTAAAACACTACCTACCTATGTATTCACAAATCATGAAATTTCTGTCACAGGAACATGTAAGTAAACATAATATTTAATAATCAATGTATATACTGTATATTTGAAACTGCAGCTTGTATATCCTGTGCATGAAATATACGATCAATTGTTCATTTAGTTAGTCATTATCCTATTCCCTTCATCTTCATCCACTCTTATTTACCTTCACTGTTACAATTAGTTGTATATCGTCATCGACCAGTAAGAACAAACTTTCCGGTCTCAACCCTAAACTTCCATCCGTCACGAGTGAGTGCCGCTGCCACGGCTTGTCGGAGCGGTGAAACCCCCCCAGCACTGTGATGGCCCAAGCCAGTTATAATGGTCAGGTTCCGCTCCGACGACTGGCCTTCTCGTGATTCATATCGTAATTCACGTCGCGTTTGCCACCAATCTACAGCCCGTTGGCGAGCAATTCGCACTCCGTCAAGAACAGACACGCCGTGTAAGTCAATCGTCGTGTTAGTGCTTTGTTGATCGACATGTATGTCAGCTGCAGCTGATGTAGCTTCCTGGGCACGTCTTCCAAGTTCGCGAGCTCGTTGTGCATAATAACCTGCCGCCTGTCGATATACCGGATTTGATGCTCCGCGCCGGTAAAGAGTTCCGGCGGAGGCCATGGCGTCTTGTTTCTGTTTATGTAGAGCATTTGATGCTTGAAGCGTCCGGGTGAGATCAGCACCGGCTCTTGTCACTGGGGGAGATCTTTGGCGAGCTCCCTTTCTTTCCGCCAGAGCATCAACAGCTGCCCCCGCCAGCCCTTCTATGTCTTCGTGTGGCAGAGGCGTCAACCTGTAACTCAACTCAAGTTTCTGGTTCATCGATCGCTTGCTGAAATATGTGTTTAACAACGACGCAAGCTCGGCAGAGGAAGTGGACATTGATCCCGTTATCTGAACAATCACTTCCAAATAAATTTCTGGGACGCCGCGATATTTTTGTTTGAGGTCGCCGGCAGCCTTCTTCTCCGTACTTGTCAATGGCTCGCCGTTCTCTTGCAAGAGGTGTTGATCCAAGATTCCTATTACAGTGCCAATTTTGGAGTTTCCGCTTTCAGCATACATTATGGAAACTTCTTCTGTAGACATGTGCAATCGCTTTGCTATGTAGGTAATAGCTGCCGGGGCTGCGGTGCGTTAGTATCATAACAGTCATGCGTTTTGCAATGATCAACTTACTGTTCAATCTGCTTGAATTGCTCACGCTGCCATCATATCCTGTTTCACCAGCTTTGCCAGCAGATTTGGCCCCAGATTCGTTAGCACCGAGCGACCACTCATTCGATGAGGGAGCTTGATCACTTGTGGATTGGATGTATTGTAGATTGAGTAGACTATCCAACGCAGCGGCAACGACACCATCTGCGTTATTCAGGACATGCCTAATGTCAACACCATCTATTCGAGGGAATAGGCTCTGGAGCTGCATAATGTCTCTCTCCAAAACCTCAGATTTGGACAACCGTGTATCCGACGACAGAGTATCAATACTTTCATCATCCGATGTCACGTTTCCCTGGTTGAACCTGGAGACAGGGGCAGCGTCATCAATCGGATTCTGATCTTGGTGTTCCGTAAATCGATATGCACCGCTCGGGTCGAAGCTGCTGGCTTCTTCGAAGACCACATTTTGTGCGAGACTACGCAAAGTGGAACAGGCTTCATCATAGCCGGTACTGGTGCTTAGATCATAGTCACTCGCAATAGCAACAATTAGAGAATCATCCAGCAGGGAGTGGAATGAATCCTAGCGATAAGATATCGTCAGCACCCAAGGACTGTTTGAATTGTGTTGCCATGGTGGAGTGCAGAGTGTAGGTAGCTATAGGAAAGAGTCCAAGGCAAAGGTTGGAAACAACTGCACCGTGTAGAACGAGGAGAGACATACTCGTAATTGTTGAAGCTGCGAAGGGAGAGCAATATTACTCATTTGATAAGATACTGGTTAATTGGGAGCATATTGGAGTAGTAATAAATGTTGCGAGCTAGGCCAAACACTGGGTAAGATGCATTGCTGTAACCCGCCCATTAAGTACCTATCTGGCTTAGTTCAAAGTTTATTGCAAAATTACATAATACCATTACTTGCTCACTCCAATTACTATCATCTGTGTCTACCTACTCGTATAGCAGTAGAGTAAAAAGCGTAGGTATTTGATATCCTTATCACAAACATCACAGGCAAACGATTTGGCTTTCCACAATTGTAAATTTTTTACTGCTTTTTTGACTTTTGCACTACAAACCTAATTATCCCTTTTTATGTCATATTATCATGTGCTATTCATACCCAACTTTAAATAGATTTTTGCCTTTTATAACTTTATGCCTGGTATGTTGAGGCGGAAACGTTGCCACCACGGCCAGTCCAGTTGACGTGGATGTCCTTGCCCTGGGGGTACTTGTCGCTAGCAAACTCAGGCTTGATGTGGAAAGTGTGAGCGCCAAAGTAGTCACGCTGGGCTTGCAGTAGGTTGGCGGGGAGGTCCTTGGTGCGGTAGCCATCGAACCATGACAGGGCGGTGCCGAAGGCAGGGGTGGGGATGCCGAGCTCAGCAGCCTGGGCAACGACGGCTCTCCAGCCGGGCTGAGCCTTGTGGATGGCCTCGTTGAAGAACTTGTCGAAGAGCAGGTTCTTCAGGTCGGGCTCATTGCGGTAAGCAGAGGTGATGTCCTTGAGGAAGACGGATCGGATAATGCAGCCACCACGCCACATGAGAGCGATGGAGGGCTTGTTAAGCTTCCAGTTGAACTCGCGGGCGGCCTGTTACAAATTGTGCGTTAGCTCAAATCTGGAAGCTTGGGTACATCTGCTTCTTCTTACCTCCTGCATGAGCATGAAGCCCTGGGCATATGAGATGATCTTGGAGGCATACAGAGCCTGCTCGAGGTCCTCAAGGAACTGCTCCTTGTTACCCTCGAACTTGCCGCTGCCACGGGAAACATAACGGAGCTTGGTGGAAGCCTCGGTACGCTCGTCCTTGATACCAGACAGGCATCGGGCCAGGACGGCCTCGGCAATCAGGGTAACGGGCATACCGAGGTCGAGGGCGTTGATGGCAGTCCACTTTCCGGTTCCCTTCTGGCCAGCCTTGTCCAGGATCTTGTCAACCAGAGCGGTGTTGTCATCGTCATTGAAGTAGAGGATGTCACGGGTGATCTCGATCAGGAAAGAGTCGAGAACGCCCTTGTTCCACTTGCCAAAGACGTCACCAATCTCCTTGCTGGAGAGGCCAAGACCACGCTTCATGATGTCGTACGCCTGCGAAACGAGCGTTGGTTAGCTATACGCGCGGGATGTTGAAATGGGACTAAGTTATGGACGAGCTTACCTCGCAGATGAGCTGCATGTCACCGTACTCGATACCGTTGTGAACCATCTTGACGTAGTGACCAGCACCTTCGTCGCCGACCCACTCACAGCAGGCCTCGCCGTCGCTCTTGGCGGCAATGGCCTGGAAGATGTCCTTGATGTGAGGCCAGGCCTCCTCGTTACCACCGGGCATCAGAGAGGGGCCGAATCGGGCACCCTCTTCACCTCCGGAAACACCGGAGCCGACGAATCGGATGTTCTTGGCGCTGAGCTCCTTGGTGCGGCGGTTGGAGTCGGGGAAGTGAGAGTTGCCACCATCGATGATGATGTCGCCGGCGTCGAGGTAGGGCAGGAGTCTCTCAATCCACTCATCGACGGCCTTACCAGCCTGGACGAGGAGCATGATGCGGCGGGGGGACTTGAGGCTGTCGATGAACTCCTTGTCGCTGTGAGCGCCAACAACGGACTTGCCCTTGGCCTCGTTGGCCAAGAAGGCGTCGACCTTGGAGACGGTTCGGTTGTAAGCGGTGATTGTGAAGCCATTGTCAGCCATGTTGAGAATCAAGTTCTGTCCCCTGGCGAGCCGGTAATGTCAGCAAACACGGCGGCCAATTATGACCCGGAGGAGAGGTTGCAACTTACATGACAGCAAGGCCGATGAGGCCAAGATCCGCGCTTGGAACAGTGTCAGCATTTCCCGAAGCTTGACCGGCAGTGGAGGAGGAATCAGATTGCGAAGCGCCGCCAAGCTTGATGTTTGCGAGGCGAGCGCTACCTCAGGACCATGAGCAGAGTGCAGAGAAAGTAGGAAAGGGGGCAATGAATGGCGAAGGAGAAGGAGAAGCTCGGAAGTCGGGAGACGCGGGGAGACACAAAAGCAAGCATAAAGCATCAGCGAGCATCAGCGAGCATCAAGCAGCTGCCGGCAAGCTACCAGCAGCAACTATCAAACAATGAGACTCCCGCAGCCCATCACCCCGCCACAGCAAAGCCCAGAGCTCGGCACCAGATACAAGAGACCGCAATCTCGCCTCAATTGCGTGCGGGAATTGAGGTCATCCAAAGGTGACGAGCTGGGCTTTTTCAGGGCGGGGTGGTGGGGTAACGAATGACAAAGGATGAGGAGGGGTTGAGGCAGGAGGAGTAAGTAGCAGGAGAGGGAAAAGAAGCAGAGGCCGGGGCGGAGACTTACACAGGGCCAGACATTGCGAGGGTTGTTGTAGCAGCAAAGGGGTATTTCTTTGGAGATTCGAAAAGCAACGGATGTTGATTCACAACAGATGGATGGTATTGCGAGGATGGAGAGAATGGAGAGAATGGAGGAGAGAACGGGAGGGACAGATAGGGAGGGACGGAGGTAAGTAAATATAGTGGGATGGTGGGAAGCATCCATTCTTAGTGGGAAAACACGGGGCCCGGAACGGGGATGCGCGCCCAGGCTTGGAGGCGCCCAGCAACGCCCAGGAAGCAGGAGGTTTGCGTTTGGGTTTTGGCTTGAGAACTCGGCGTGTGATTGTGATTGGCCCAGGGCGACGCATCGTCATCGCTGCTCTTTTACCTCATACAAACGTCTAACCAGTCTATAACGCTAGCCACGTTTTATCACCATGCTCCGTGGCTGCGGGCTACGAGTACAACATGGGGAAAATGCTATTCCATCCCATGCCATTTTCTTACTTAGTACTGCACGGCACTTTTCGTCTCGTCTTTGTCTGGCGTCGTCTTGCGTCGTCTGGTGATGATGTCGTCCCGCAGGCAAATCCCACCGAGACGGTACGAGTACTCTCCTCTGTGAACTTGGCCCCCGGGCGCCGCTTTGTGGGAAATTCCGCATTTCCGTACGCCTTGGTGCAAAGGCCGTGTCTGTCTCTTCCACCGTCTTCTACAGTAGCCCCGACACAAGGCACCTATTGCTGGATCGGGACAATCCATCCATATGAGCGCAATATCGTATTGGCCTTGCCCGCCCCACCTCACGGCAGCTATCATATGTAGGTTGCCTCTCCGGCTGCCTCGGGCGGGGCGTCTTTGAGCCCGGAGCCTTTCAACACAAAGCAATCGTCCATAAGGTAATCAATGACTGTACAAACCTACCGCGCTTGGTAAACGGTGCTGCCCAAGTACATGAGCAATGGCTACCTTACATTAGCTCGCCTTGGGTAGCTTATTAACCCTTCAAATGCTGTGCCCACCTAAGGTACTGTATGCTTACAGTGCGCAAGCCCTCAGCCTTCCTCTCCCCTTCCGGCATCTCCCACTTACTCAGAAGCAACGATAATCCCCAGTTTAAAATGGAGATGGAAAGACGCTCTTCTCCCCTGTAGGAACTTTCAAGACGAAGGCGATTTGCGAGCCTCAACAAACCCCGGCAGCCAACCCGGGGCTACGGGAGGGCAGGCATCCATGTTAGTTCGCCTCTTGTTGAAACGTCGCTTTTCAAGGCACTTGTCGTCTCAAATGCATGTCATCTGATACTCCAAACCATTCGCCGGCCAAGCAGCACGGGGGTATTTATCATACCGTGCATGAAGCCGTTCGCACTCTGATGGGAAATCATCCTCAACGGGTTGGAAATTCAAGTTCCTCTTCGGCCCCACCTTGAACACTGAGGTAATTGGTAATACTCCGCCCATTGCCTCTATGATCGTGGCTACGGGCCGAAACACTCCAACACCTAAGCCACCAGGCATGGCCGGTAAGAGGGGGGGGGGGGGGGGGGGGGGGACTTGCCCGGTGATGTGGGATTTTTTTTTAAATTATTTGGGTAATT